>NW_006399912.1:1398236-1405770 GCF_000299155.1 Elephantulus edwardii | reverse complement strand
AAAATAGTGCAAGAATGAATGAATGGAAACCCAAAATCTCTGTAAATGTTCATTAAAATTAATAAAATTTAATAATAAAAAAGGAAAAAAATGGTCATTTTGGTAAAATAAAGATTCTATTTCAATCCATAATTATGGTTCTTCACATGCATGCTTCTTGCCTCTAAGAAAGCTTGTGGGCGGAGCTGAAAGAGGTAAAGAACCAAAATGAGACTAACTGCTGTTGAGTCGATGCCCACCAAGGTGGCCCCACGTGTTTCAGAACGGAACTGGGCTCCCTAGGGAGCTCGGTGGCTGTTGTATTCTGATGATGGTCATCAGGCCTTTCTTTGATGGTGCCAATGGGTAGGTTCATGGCCCCACACCAAAGGAACAAACAGATATGTCTTGGAGAAAGCACAACCATAGTGCTTTTAGGAGGCAAGGATGGTGACGCTTCATCTCACCCACTTTGGGTATGTCACTAGAAGAGATTATTCCTTGGAAAGTGTCATCATGTTTGGAAAGATGGAAGGTCAGTGAAAGCGAAGACGTTCAGCCCGAGAAGACCTTTAACCAATGACTACAGCAATTGACTCATGTGTACCAGACATGATGAGGATGGCACAGGATAGGATAGGGTTCAGATCTAAGGTCACTATGAGTCTTACTCACCTTGATGGCACCTAGCAACAGCAATGAATAGATTTAAATAGTCAACTTCTTGGTTCATAACCAAGTGCTTAGCCATGTGCACTGCCCAGCACCTCCTAAGAGGTGAAGGTGCTGTCAGTCTTAGTTGCTGTCAAGTGGATTTTCTCAACTCACTGTGATCCCATGTGATGGTGGAGAACCACGATCTGGGTTTTCTGAGCTACAGCCTTTAGAGAAGCAGAACGCAACATCTTTTTCTCACTGAGCCACTAGGTGAGTATGGATCACAAACCTTTTGGGTAGTGCTTCAATGCTTAATCACTGCATCACCAGAATTTTTTTAAGAGGTGAAGAAATCCATGAATCCAACACTGATTGCCATCAAGTCAATTCTGACTCATAGTAACCCCATAAGACAGAACAGATGTGCCCTGTAGGGTTCCCCAGGCTTTAATCCTTACAGAAACAGGCTACCTTATCTTTCTTCCACATAGTAACTGGTGGATTCGAACAGACAACCTTTTGGTTAGTAGCTGAATGATAGGAACTGTGAAATCATAGCTCCTAAGAGGTAAATAATAACCCATCACCCCCAACTCATTGCCATTGAGTTGGTTCTGGCTTACATGGAATCTCCACTGGGCTTTTAGGGCTATAAATCTTTGTGGGAGGGGACTGCCTATCTTCCTCGAAATTAATGGATTTGAACGACTGACTTTTCAGTTAGCAGCCCACTGTGTTATTGTCTATGCCTCCCAGCAGCCTAATAACACGTTACAACACTAGGGCTCTCCAGGATATGAAGTTGATGTTGTTATACCATAGAATCAGAGCTGATTTATAGCTGGCCCTCCAGCAGGTTTTCAGAAGCTGTAAATCACACAGGAGTTGACTGTCCATCTTTTTTCTGCAGAGACACTAGTGGATCCAAACCATGTACCTTTGTGTTGGCAGCACAGTTCCTTCCTACTAAATCACCAGAATTCCCTCAAGAGATGAAGTGAGGAATTTAAATCTCCAGAAGCCCTTGGATCTGACATTTCCTCTGAAGACAGAGTATGGAAGACATTCTATTTTCTCAGCAGAGAAAGGGCCTTCACTGGGCTTCACTCCCAGCCAGTTGACAGCAGACTGTTTGTGTCCTATTTCTTTGCACTATCAAAGGTAAGAAACAGGTCAATATGTTTCCCAGTTCACAAAGTTAAGGAGATGATGGCTGTGGCTAAAATAACCTGGCCTGCTTTGGCTGTCTCAACCAGAGGCAGGGAGCAGGATCAACTCGTGTCTTTACTGTGAAAAAGGTCCTGGATTGATACCGACAGTGCAGCCAATGAATTATTCTTGATTTCACTCAGACAGTCCCTCTGCATAAACCAGGGCTAATAAACCAGCCCCAAAAGGGACCAGGGCAACCATGTGAAGCTCAGGTCACAGGGAAACATGCAATCTGGACAAATCTGAAGCTCAGAGGACATCGCCCTCTATAACTGAATCAGGGCCCCTCAGGGCCTGGCATTCCATTCCATCTGCCTTCCAGTATTCCTCATTCATCCAGTACTTCTCATTCATGCAATTTGGGAGCTCTGGTGGCCAAGTGGGTAAGAAGTTCTGTTGCCAACCCAAGGCAGGAGGTTCAAATCCACCAACTGGTTTGCAAAAGAAAGATGGGAAAGCTCCTCTCATGTGATTTACAGCCTCTGAATACCAACTGGAGGGCCAGCTGTAAGTTAATTCTAACTGACAACGGTGAGGTTTTTTTGAGAATTGTAAGCTGTCAATGAAGCAGCTTCACCACACCTTGTGCATAACAGGATAGAGCCTTGACCAATCCTGGGCCACCTTCACAGTGGCCAGTATCTTTGAGTTCAGTGTTCCTACTACCGTACTGTTGTTAAGTGCTGTCCGTTCAACTAAGAGTCATTGCAACTCTATAAACAACAGGAAGTGTGCACTATTCTATACCAGCCTCACAGCTTCTGCCACCCGAAGCCCACTGTCAGAGTTACCATGTTAATCCACCTTCCTTTCTTTTGCTAATCCTCCACGTCTCCCAACCTAAAGCCTTTTTCTAAGGACTGGAACCTCCTGACAACATGTCCAAAGTACGTAAGACATGTCCTTCCTTGCCTCCAAGGAGCACTGCTTAGCACTTCCACTAAAACAGATTTGTTATGATCTTTTTTTTTTCCTTTTTTTTACATTATTGTTCTTTAATACTTTGGAGAGGTTCTTGATAGCAAATTTTCTCAATGTTAAATGCCATGTCTTGCTAATTTTTCTTTTTTTTATTACTAATTTCAGTAAAAATTTAGAGAGACTTTGGGTTTCCATTCATTCATTGTTTCACTTTTCTCCCCTCTCAACCCTCCCTCCTAGTACACTACTCTCTTGGAAAAGTAAAAGAAAAATTCTTTCATTGTTTTACAAACCCTCCCCTAGGTCCACTCCACCATGTAGCCTTTGCTCTAGACACCTATCATGACAAAATACCTAATCACATAACCCTTTTAAACAGTTTTCTCCCTCATCTGTTTCAACACAGTATACCTTATTGAACCCATCTTTCTCAGTCTCCCCTCAACCCCGATGTCAGTCCTGTTTTACAACAGCGGCACCATGCACTATTTGTCCTTTTGTGACTGAGATACTTCACTCGGCATAATGTCCTTCAGGGTCACCCATTCTGAATTCATGAGTTCCTTGTTTTTCAATGCAGATTTGTTATGTTCTTTTAGCAGTCCATAGGATAGCCGACACTAACATTCTTGTCTGCAGTAGTCTATCAGACAATATCCTCTTCTGATCCACAGGCTTCTTATTGGCTGATTTCTGGAAATAGATGGCTAGGCCTTTACTCCTAGTCTCTTAGTCTGAAAGCTCTGCTGAAACCTGTTCATCACAGGCAGTCCAGTGGATGCTTGAAATACAAGTAGCAGAGCTACCAGCATCACAACATGCAAGCCACCGCTGGGTGTCAGGCAGACAGACAACAGGTGGTAACAATATCCATTGAGAACTGATATCCATTTTAACTGATGTTAAAAAAAATCATGACTTTTCCCCACCCAAAGGGTTGAAATTCTTCAAATTCAAATGTCTTCCATGGGTGGGAAGGGCCTCTCTTTTATTACTGGAGATGTGCCACATTCCACTGTTGTAGTTGTGTGGTATCTAACAGCTAGAGGGCCTCATCTGCCAGCAGTACATTGAACAATATTCTGTTATTACCCACAGAAAATCCATTGGATAATTTTTAGGGGAAACAATACAGAATTACAGAAAGACTTCCCCAGAATCAATCAATCAATCAAATAATCCTCACAAAAGAAGACAAGGCCAAAACCTAAAATCTGTGCCGTCTTCAACTCCCTGCTATAGACCCCTGATTCCACACCAGCACAGGGAAGAGGCCTCAGCAGACACTGGTGTAAACACTGATGGCTTCTGGACATGGCCCCTGTTCTCTGTGCGGTGACAGATCTCTGAAGCATCCCTTTGATCCCTTGGCATTCACTAGACTATCACTTCGACCCACTTGTAAGGTGTAGTTTGACGTCTTAGAGGAATTGCACGCAGATGCTTAATTCTTCTTGAACTCTCTGGCGACAAGGAATTCACTACGGGGACAGTAGCCCTGCACGCTGTCATCTTCCATCGCCAGCACTGGCGCTCGGCGCACACAGCGAGCCTGTGCGACACCTCCTCTCCCGCTTGCAGAACAAAATGAAATGCTAGATCTTCAATTACGAGCTTCGTTTTCCCAATTGCCCTGGCAAACTGTGCTTGTCAGCGCGCACAGCCCATTTATCGGCTCCTGCGCAGCTTCTCTCTGTGACTGGAAGGGGTGACTCGGGTTACTTGTCTGATATTGCCTATGCTCGAGCCACGCATCTCCTCTTTTCCCCCCAGACAATAAAGCAAAATGTCATTGTTCGGGGTACTGTACAGGCCTCCACGTCCCCAGTTGCGTGGGAGCATGAGAAGGTCTCAGCAACTGGAGCAAACCAATTAGGAGGAAAACATCCTCTTAACTAAGTTCTGCCCTGTGGATCAACATCCCCCAACATGCTCACCTCTGGGTGTCAACAGAACAGGGAAACTGCAGAGCTGATTCGCTGGCTAAACGCAGGGGTGAGACAAGGAGAACTATTGATTCCTATCAAAATAGACAAGGAGCAAATAGAAGAGAAGCTCACGGGCAGGGAGGGCAGTGAATACAAATGGATGGCACAGATGTAGTGCTGAAGTGTCTGGACCTGGTCCCAGCCAGGGGCACCCACATCCCCACCGACCAAGCAAAATTCTGAGCTCAACATCTGTGTGTCATCGGATTTCCTTCTTCCTGGGCTTCCTGTCTCCAGTTGCTATGGCAATAGAGGTGTTCTTGGCCAGGATCTTCATGACAAGAAATAAGCAAACAAATACACACCTAATTTCCGTTTGTTATCAGGGCTAAGAAGCAATTAAATGCAAGTTAATGTGATGGAGGAGGCAATACTCTTGGAGACATCAATTTGATAACACAGATGCCTGGGGGATGGGTGTAAGGGGGGTTGAAAATCATCCTTGAAATTGTAGAAATGGGAACATATAATGAGTCGGAGCAGTTTCTAGTATACTGTTGTTATTTCCCATTGAGTTGCAGCCGACCCATAGCTGACCCTGCAGGGGGTTTTCAGAGGCGGTAAATCACACAGGAGGAAAGTGCCCCTCTTCCTCCTGTGGAGCATCTGGTAGATTCGAACTGTGTACCTTTGTGTTGGCAGTGCAATTCCTCCCCCATAAGCTACAAGAGCTTCCCCAAATTTGCATCAAATGCTTAAAAAGTATCTTTGTCATTCTCTACCCCACACATTACTGCTAAAAGCCCAAACTCAACCCACTTCTATTGAGTCAATTCCAACTTATAGCAACCCTGTCACCCACTCACTGCCATAGAATCAGTTCCTACTCACTGCTACCTTCCATCAGGTTTCTAAGACTTTAAGTTTTTATGAGAGGAAATTCCTATTTTCCTCCTGTGGAGCAAAGGTAGATTTGAACTTCCAGACATGCATAGTCGTTGGGTTAGCGGTTCAACTCACTGAGTACCACATTACCAGAGTTCCCTGAAGAACAGAGTAAACTGTCCAACAGGTTTTCCAAAGTCGTTAATCTTTTCAAAAACAGACCACCACATCTTTTTTCCTTATAGAGCAGCTGTTGGGTCAAACCACTATCCTTCTGGTCAGCAGATGAATCCTAACCACAGAGGTGAAGAGTGACCAAGATCGAGTCACCAGAGGAGGCCATCGTCAGGAGGTGGCAGGTGAGCTGACAGCTGAATGGCAAGGAGAATTAGGGGCTGCAGACAGAAAGGGGGATTGCACGGTGAAACAGACAGGCAGAAAAAGAGCCACCCTGGAAAGCAGAACTTGGCATGGAATGAGGGGGCAGGAAAGTGTGCACAAACTAGAGGCTGCCAAGAGAATTTGGGGGAGCAAAGAAAGAAGAGAGATTTTTACAGGAAGTTCCTGGAGGGTGTGTGCAGCATAGGCATAATGGCTTTTCTCGCTCATGAACTTTGATTTCTGACACTTGGCTAGGTGGAAGAATTTGTAAACTAGGTGGGGAGGCGACTCATGATGGGATTAGTTCATCTGGCCAGGCCCTTAGGTTTAAATTGAGCAAGTTTAGCAGCTGTTTATGGCAGCCCCACGTGTGTCACCTTACGATTAAGCTCAATGGTGTTTTCAATAGCTGATCACCAAAGGTATCTCTGGTCTGGTAGATGTGAACCCAATCTTTCAGTTAACAGCCAAAGACCCTGACCATTTTCATCGTCATGGATACCAGCAGAGAGTTGTCACTGTCAAGTGTTTTCAAGGCAGTGCCAACCATAGCTAGCTTACACACAACAGGAAGAACTGCTGCCCAGGCCTGAGCCATCTGCACTACCCCTGCTGTGCTGGAGTCTCCAGTTGGAGCCACTGTGTCGAGCTGTACGTAAGCACACGAGGAAAAATTCTGAAAGTATGATACTTGCCAGGAAATTAAAAGACGAATTGCATTGGGAAAGTTTGCTGTAAGAGACCTCTCCAAGGTGCTGAGGTGCAATGATGTCAGTCTGCAGAGTAAGGTACTCCTGATACAGGCCACAGTCTTTGCCATTACTTGCTATGCATCAGAGAGCTGGACAATGACTAGGGGTAACAGAAGGATAGTTGATGCCTTTGAGCTGTGGTGTTGGAGAGGACTACTGAATATACCATGGACTGCCAGGAGAACAAACAAGTTTATCCTGGAGAGGGTGAAGCCAGGCTGCTCCTTGGAGGCAAGGATTCTGAAGCTTCATTTGACATACTTTGGACATGTTGCAAGGAGAGACCAGTCCTTGGAGAGGGATGTCATGCTTGGGAGGGTGGAGAGACGGCACAGGAGAGGAAGACCCTCGATGAGATGGATTGATTCAGTGGCTGAGGTAATGGGGATAGGCGTGTAGGAGACAATAAGATTGGCAAGGAATAAAGCAGGGTTTAGGGCTGTTGTACATAGGGTCATTATGAGTCTCAAGAGACTCAACGGCACAAAACAACAACAGCAACACAGATACTTGACTAGAAGTGAGTTCAGCTCATTGTCATCAAGTTGGAACTGACTCATAGCTGCTCCTCCATTGAATTTCTTGGGTTGTAAATGGCAGGGAAGAGATTGTCCATCTTTCTCCCCCAGAATAGCTGGTGGATTTGAACTGCCAGAGAAGCATGCCTTTGGGTTAATAAGATGATCTTTGTAGACCAGGCCATCGAGCTTGGATTAGGGGAGGGGGCTCCAGAGCAGCAGTCAAGGGAGTTCATAACAAGGGAAACAATACATATAAAGTTGTTCCTTTTTTCTGATCTAGTTTCTTAAATTAAAAGGC
>NW_006399912.1:1347557-1398136 GCF_000299155.1 Elephantulus edwardii | reverse complement strand
TTTGCAATCACTTGTTATGCATCAGAGAGTTGGACAATGACCAAGGAAAATAGAAGGAGAATTGATGCCTTTGAGCTGTGGTGCTGGAGAAGAGTATGGAGAATACCATGGACTGCTAGGAAAACAAACAGATTTGTCCTGGAAAGGGTTAAACCAGGTGGCTCCTTGGAGGCAAGGATTCTGCAGCTCATCTAACATACTTTGGACATGTTGTAAGGAGAGACCGGCCCTTAGAGAGGGACATCATGCTTCGGAGGGTGGAGGGACAGCACAGGAGAGCAAGGCCCTCTATGAGGTGGATTGATTCAGTGACTGGGGTAATCGGGATGGGAGTGTCAGAGACAGTGCGACTGGCACAGGACAGAGAGGAGTTTAGGGCTGTTGTACATAGGGTCGCTATGAGTCGCAAGCGACTCGATGATACATAACAATAACAACAACAGTTTCTTAAAAATAAACTTTAAAAGTTAAAAATTGCATCACACACATTCAGTAAGCTAATTGCTAAGAATTTTAAACAACAGACACCAATCTACCCACAGATTCCTAAGGCCATGCCTCTCCATTCTTTTAAATAAACCATGATTATTTTGTTTGTTTCTTCTTAATTATCATTGTCAGAAAAAATGTATCATCCTGACAACACAGAACATTTCACTTCATTAGGCTTGAGAAAATGTCTGGAAATTTGAAACACTGGTAGCCCAGGACAACACCAGATAGAACTTTCCCCTGCCCTGACCTCCAGCCTTGCTACCAATGAACAAACCAGTTGAATGACTAAAAGAAGAAAAACAAAAAAATCATTGTATGTTGTAAACTTTCAAATCACAATTTAAAAAAATAAAGCTTAAAATGTATATAGCAATGGAGTATTATGTATCACTCAAGAACAATAATTTCTGGAAAGACTGAATAACATGGAAATTAGAGGGCATAATGCTGAATGAAATTAGCTAGTCATAAAAGGATAGATATTGTATGAGACAACAATTGTAAAAAGCTAAAGAAAAATCCACCAGATGCTCCACTGGAGGAGGGGCAATCTCCTGTACCAGTGGCATCCAATTCGACAGTACACACACACAAATTATTAAAAAAAAATTAAAGGATTACACATAAAGATAATAATTTGTGAATGGTTACCAGGATGGGTAGGAAAGGAGATGGGGGTAAAAATAAATAGATACTAGACACTTGGGGAGTTCTGGCGGCTTAGTCCCTAAGAGTTGCACTGCTGACCCAACGGCTCTGTTTCCCAAGTAGTTCAAACCCACTAGGGGCCCAGAGGGAGAAAGACTGGTAATCTCCTCCCATGTGATTTACAGTCTCGTAAATCCAATGAAAGGTCTGTTATGAGTCAGTTCTGAGTGATGGCAATGAGTTTGAGTTTTAAAAGATGCTGATTAAGATAGATTGTACCAATCTGTCTTGATTATAATAGATTGTCTTAAGATAAAAGACAATATACAATAAGGGAATGATCAGAAGTTGCATTATAATTAAATGTGAGTGAATGATTGAATGAAAAATCAATATGCTTTGTAAACGTTCATGCAATTCACAGTAAAAACATGATAAAACACTCCCCTAGACATAGCCCATCCCTTTCCGAGGGGTGACAAAACGGAGTGATGAACATTGCACCCAAGTTCCAGACCGTGGAGGGGTCTACATGTTGAGGTTTTTTTGCTGTTTGTGTGTGTGTGTGTGTGTGTGTGTGTGTGTATGTTTCTAGATAGAGTACAACAGAGTATTCTGCTGAGTGAACTAACTCAGTCCCATAAGGACAAATACTGTATAAAAACCATTACTGTAGAATGAGTATGCGGATCTAAGGTTTCAGTGTCATGGAAGCTGAAGTTTATACTGTGCATTGGGCATTCATTGTTGTTACGTGCTGTCGAGTCACTGATGACTCATTGCAACCCTATGTACAATAGCTCTGAACCCTACTCTATCCTGTGCCAACCTTCCTGTGTCTGACATACCCCCATTGTCCCAATCAGTCCATTTTATTGAGGGTCTTCCTCTCTTGCACTGTCCCTCCACTCTCCCAAGCATGATGTCCTTCTCTAAGGACTGGTTAGTCATTTAGACTGTTTCTATTCATCTTTCCTTTTCTTCTCTCTTTCTTGTTTTGGATAGGGAAAGACCAATAGTTATACCTCAGATGGTTATTTGAAAACTTTTTTTATTATTTTTATTAATTCCCATGAACATTTACAGAGATTTTGGATTTCCATTCATTCATTGTTGCACTTTTCTCCCCGCCCACCCCTACCCCCAACCCCGAGTTGGCTCTTCTCTTTGAAAAGTAAAATTCCTTCATTGGTATACAATCCCCCGGCACCTCCCAACCCCCATCCCGAGTATACTCCACTCTGCAAACTTCATTCCAGACTCTTATAATAATCATAATGCCCTATAATATATTGCTTTTAAACTGTTCTCTTCCTCATCCGGGTTATTTGAAAACTTTTAAGACCTCAGTTGCTCTTCACCAAAGTCTGATGTAAAACATTGGTTTGTGACTTATATAAATTAACCTTAATGTCCCTTTCAAGTATGGTCGCAAGGCCATAGTCTCAGAGTGTTTGCTTTTTATTAAGAAATTGTTCTAGCTTTGTCCCTTGTTGGTTCTGTTATGTAAATTTAGTATCTTTACAGAATATATTATGTATGTGCTTTCGAGTAGTCAAAACTGACTCACAGCCGACCCTCCAGCCAGTTTTCAGAGGCTGTAAAGCACGAGGTCACCCATCTTTCTCTCATGGAGTGATTGCTGGATTCAAACCACCTGCCTTTGGGTGGGCAGCATAACGCCCTGCCGCTAAGCCACCAGAGTTCCCTACATATATTATTACGAGCACAGAAATATTATCTGCCAAGTCTATGCATAGTTATAAGCATAGTCTCTTTCAATTGTCCATATCTGTTCGTCTTGCCTGTCTTATTATATCTGCTTGTATTTACTTTACCCGATATTGCAGGATTGTGTACATAACAGGGTTTACCTTTCTTGATTGTATTTCTTGTGCACCTCTCAGTGAGGTCTTCCATTTCATTAGTGATATGCTACAGATCAGTTTATCCTCCCTTCATTATAAATTGCCTTTTCCTTCAACTATCTTAATGTGTCTACAATCTATTTATAAATTCTTTTTACTCCTTTCTCTGTTTTCCCCCCTGTTAACCATCAAAGATATTTCTTTAACTTTTCATCATTGTAGACTCGTGCCATTTTCATCTTTTTGTGACTAACTTATTTGACTCAACATAACTTCTTCCAGAGTCATTAACATAACTTCTTCCAGAGTCATTCACATTATTCTGACCTGAAAATTTTTCATTATTCTTTCACATATTCTCCGAGTATACTATAGTTTGTTTATCCATCCATTCATCAATCCATTTGGATTGTTACTACCTCTTCATTATTGTAAAAAATGCTGCAGTGAACATGGGTGTACATATATCTGTTCATATCAGAGCTTTTATTTCTTTAGCATATATTCCTATTCATAAAATTTGTAGTTCAAATATTATTTCTATGTTCAACTTTTTACAGAGGCACTTACCTGTGTTCCATGGTGGTGTTCCATTTTACAGTTCCACCAGCAGTGCCTGAGGGTTCCAATCTCTCCACACCCTCACCAACATGCCTTTGGTTGTTTGTCTGTCTTAATGAACTTTACTGTTGTTGCTAGGGCACGGTATCTCGGTTTTGCTTTGATTTGCATCTAATGTGACAGAAGAGAACTGCTCCACGAAGTGTTCTTGGCCATAACCCTATGGAATCAGGTTATCAGATCTTCTTCTTGTGAATCCATTGTGTAAACTCAAACTCCCTGGACTTTTTCGTTAGTAGCTGACCATTTAATCATTACACACACCTTCAGGGTGATTTTTAAATATACAGCTTTTTTTCACACATTCCTTCATTCACGTTGTGTTTCACATGAGCATTCCATTGTTGCTGCTGTTAGGCACTATTGGGTCGAGGACGGACGCTACCAATAACCATTCTGAACACTGTCCTATCCCATTCCGTCCTTACAATCTCTGACACACTCGAGCCCATTGCCGCAGTTACTATGTCAACTCATCTGGTTGAGGGTCTTCCTCTCCTTTGCCATCCCTCCACCTTCCCAAGTATAATACCTCTCTCCAAGGAATAATCTCTCCTAGCAACATGTCCGAATTATGTGAAATAAAGTCTCATCACTTTTGCCTCCAAGGGCCATTCAAGCTGCACCTTCTCCGAGACATATCTGTTGGTTCTTTTGGCCGTTCCTGGGATCTTCAGCACTCTTCTCCAGTACCACACTTCAAATGCTTCAAGTCTTCTTCTGTCATCTGTAGTCATTATCCACCTCTCAGATGCATAGAAAGTGACTGAAAAGACCATGGCCTAAATCCAGTATGTTCTTAAACATCAGATTTTATGGAATTAATCACCATTGATCTATATCCACTATTATACCATTTTTTTTCAGATCTCCATTGGATCTTTCCTCATGTACATGAATGAAACACAAAGTATAGGAATTTTGTATCCAAACACTTTTTCTTGGGATTAAATTAAAATTAAAAAACCCAAATGTATCACTATTGAGTTGATTCAGTTCTGAATGTCCCTCCAGGACATAGAAGAACTGTCTCCATGGGGTCTTCAAGGCTGTAATCGCTACAGAAGACTGTTACACCTTTCTCCGGAGGTGTAGCTCATGGATTTAGACAAATGACCTTTCAGTTAGCTCTTGAGTACTCAATTATTAGGACTCCTTCAGGGAGAGGCTCAAATTTTTCATAATTCACAGTATGCAATGAAGCATATGCCCCAGAGCAGCATAGATGTCAATGCTTAGGGCAACTTCCAGGCACCAGCAGGGCCCTGAGGGTGTCTTTGTGAATTCTTAGCCCTACTAAGGAGGCCGCAGGGTGCAGTGGTTAAGGGCCAAGTTTCTGAGTTTAGACTCTGTAGATTCAGATCATGCACTTAGTTCATGAGGCACTCAGTTCATGGAGAGACCTAGGGCATATTACCTCGGCCTTCTGTGTAGCATTTTGCAATCTTTAGAACTAAGAGCTGAGAATGCAGCAGAGGAGGAAGCAGATCACTAAATGCATGGTGCTCCTGGCCCATGGCAGGTTGGTATCCTATGGTGCAATTGAGTCCCACAAAGTTCTTGGCTCAAACACATACTGATCACCCTGTAGCTCTGAGGGCCAGAGTGTGACATGGGTCTTACTGGGCTAAAATCATAGTGTTGCCAGGACCGCGTGATTCTGGAAGCTCCAATGGAAAAGCTATTTCCTTGTCTTTTCTAACATCTAGTGGCTGCTCCTATTCTTCGACTCATGTCCTCCTTCCTGCAATTACATCACCCCAAACCCTGCTTCCTCTGCTCCCATCCTCACTATCCTCCTCTCGCTGCCTCTTCGCCTCCCTTTTCACTTACAAGCCAAACTCAAACCTTCTACCATCAAGCTGATTCCAAGTTATGGCAACTTTGTGCATCTACCCATGGAGTTTTCAAAGCTGGAATCATTATGAAAGAAGATCGCAGCCTCTTTCTCCCGACTTTCACTTATACTCTCGTGGATAGTCCAGGAGAGTCCTCCCATATCTAGACCACTAATTTAAGGGAGCTCTGGTGGCCTAGTGGCAAGACGCTGCACTACAATCCCAGAGGTACACAGTTCAAATCCACCAGATGCTCTGCTGGAGAAGGAGGGAGTCAATCTCCTCCTGTACCAGTCAAATCTGATTTGACGGTACACATAAAAATAATGCAATAAAAGTAAAAAAAAAAAAATCAGTAAATCACAGAAGCAAATAGCTAGAGGTTTTGGGGATTATGGCATCTTTTGGGGCCCATTATCCCATTGACCACACAATAAGCATATGTATCTGAGCTGCTGCTCTTATGCTGTCATTCCAGCTACCACAAAGAATGTACATTTCTTCTTTTGAAAGGAAACAGTGAGGCAGCTGTGGCTCGGATATTAAGAGAAAGGGAAAATCTTCTATCTTTCTCTGTTGAAGTTCTTCTAAAATTATTTAATAGCACTCTTTCCACAAATGGGCCACTCGTCTGAAGGAAAAAGCACTGAGCTATGTTTGAACACATGATTAAGTGGCCTGGAGGTCCTTGAAGGCCCTTTGATACAGAATGGAGGAAGAAGCCTAGACGATGAAAGAGGTATTCCAGGCCCTTTGGCCTGTCTGCGCCACACAGATGTCATTGTGTCAAGGAGGAGATAGACAAAGATTCTTTTCCACCCACCAAGCTCCTCTAGTTTGAGGCACCATCTAAGATCACCCCATGCTTCATTCTCCCTCCTTTTCTCACTCTTTACCTGTTCTCCTCTCCCCTCTTCATCTCCCTTCTCGGTCTTTCTCCAGAAACTTAGGCAACAACTTCCATTCTCTGTCCCAATTGTATCGTTCTCAGCCTTGCATGCCACACAAAGGGTGAACTTCACAAACTAACTCCAGGCTCCTGCTGGCCCCAGGAAGTCTTCCTACTACCCACTGTCTACGTCTGTGATCCACAGACTCAGCATCCTGCAAATAATCCATTTAATTAATATGGAAAATGAATAAATGTTCTGAGATCCCTTGGGGGGAATGATGTACACTGGGACCAGCTCCCTCCAGTCTTGAATCTCAATTGACTGGGATACGGTACTTTTCTTGGTCTCAGTTTCTTTATCTGTGGAATCTGAGGCTGAACAGGGCAATTTCGTGGGAATCTTCCAGCTCTGAGATGCCTGGATTCTATCCAAAGATGGTCCATCCAAGCCTAGCATGTTGTTGTTGTTGTTATGTGCCGTTGAGTCGTTTGCGACTCATAGCGACCCTATGTACAACAGCCCTAAACCGTGCTCTATCCTGTGCCAACAGAGAAGCAAAAATAGCACAGATGTCGGAGCCAAAAATTCTGGCTCCATCAATTACTATTTGATTGTATTTAACAGTCAGGATTCAGCTGGTTGTAAGTTACAGAAAACTCATACTGCATTAAGCAATAAAGAAGACAGATACATCAGCTGATATGACCAGTAGGAAAAAAGGGCTACAAGGTTTTTTGAGTCAGTGCACCAATGATGCCATCAAATTGTTCTTTTCAATTCCCTATTATGCATTCCGTCTATAAAAACTAGCTGATGGCTGGAGCTCCCTCATGGACACAGGATGGAAGCATGCGACAACTTTATAAATAGCATGCATTCTTATCTATAATCTGAATAATACAGAGCCGCCTTTTCAGAATTCAACCATAAGTCCCCAAAGTCCTCCAAATACACCTTTTCCAATCCCACTGCTCTGAACTGTGACTCGTGATAATAAATAAGCCACTCACTGTGGACAGTAGCTTATAATCACACTGACTGGCTCAACATTGAGTTGTATGTTTGCTTCTCCTAATGAACATGACCTTCTTGGGACGGAGGGAGATAGCCAGGGGGGGAATTATAGCAGTCACCAGAACATAAAGGGATAGAATTGAGGAAGACAAACTCAATTGTCTACCACAGTGGCAGTGGCCTCTTTGAACATCAATTCAGTCATCTTCAGATTTAAATTATACTCATTTTTAAGTACAATTCAATTCAAACACCTATCCTAATTCTTTATCCCAGTAGGCAGCTGTTGTTTACTGATACAAGTTAGCGATTCAAATCATTATTACCAGCACCAATATCATCATCCAAACTAGCCGAGTTGTCTTTGGATCTTACCAGGTGAGCCTTAAAAAAATGGCCTCAGACAACCTCATAAAACAGACAGGAGCTTAAAATTAATAAAACAACTGGATAAAAGTTACAGGAAGAGAAGACATCAGGGTCTCTGGTACACATGTTGGATTTTGGCCTTGGAGGATACAACTCATTGGGAATGGGGTAGAAACCAACTGTGGGCGGAAGAGAATCCTCCCAAAAGATGTCCCATGAAAGAAGACTTCCAACCAAGATGTAAGATGATTTGGGAGATTAAAATATTATCTCTCAGTCTGTGGAAGAAATTTCTCTGACAGCTAATTACAGAGGGAATGGCTGAGTGGGAAGGCACTAAGTGCCTCATCCCTGAAGGCTGGATGGCCAGTTTTAAGATGTATAAAAGGGACCGTCACAGATCAGTTGGGTGAGGGAAGGCTCACTCCAGCAGGGAGAAGATGTGTTTATGAGCTTGGAATCCCATGACAGCATTGGCAAATTCAGAAACCTCCATGATGGCAGTTCAAGCTACTAAGCAAGCCCTCTGTGGGAGAAGATCATGGTCATTTGCTATAATTAATACTAAAGCCTTGAAAACCCTGTGGGGTCATTCTACTCTGTCCCCTAAGGTTTCTATGAGTCAGAATCAATTTATTCCAATGGATTTGCTTCAGTTATGAGAAGAGTCATTTCATTGTAAGACACTGTGAGGCCCTTTATTCTTGTCAACATTCAACAATATTTTGTAAAGTGGACTAAACTTGTAAACATTAGCTCCTGAAGACATTTATCACAATGCAGCAGAATATGTGTCTGCAGCAATGGATAAGTATGGACATAAGGACCCAAACTTGCACTTGCAATATGTTTAAGGGAAAAGGGAGTACAAAGAAGTCAGTACAAACCTGGAACCTCTCTTCCTGAATGACTCTTATCCTTTCTCATATGGGGGTCACGGAGTCCTTGACCCTCTAGCATTTTTTATTTGAGTCTTCCAGCCCAGATGAGGATTTAGAAACAAAACTCTTGGATTCCAATTCCAATGGGAGAGGCATGACAGAGTGGAGAAGGAGGTGGACGATAAAAATCACGTGGAAAGTGTTGAAGGCAGTTATTTCCATAGGAAGATTTCAGATAGGAAACTTAGTATGTAAAAAAAAGGAAGGTATCAGTGTTAGCTAAGAGAAATTAAAGAATTAAAAGTCAGTAAATATAGGAGAAACTGAGTAGATTTGCTAAAACACTAGTAGAAAGAATATAGTGAAGGGGAACAGGGATTACCAGGGGATAATTTGAGTTCTTCTGACTACAGAAAACCGAGAACACACTGGGAATAGACTGAGTAGACTGGAGTTCTTGGACACGGCTGAAATTGTTCACGCTCCCACTTCTGGTTGCCTTGGCAATGCAACTCCCACTTTCTACTAATGACATTAAAACGTGTAAACTCCCATGCAAATGAAGCACACCATAAGGAAAAGCAGAGCTACACGTCGTCTAGCTACGGTTAAGTCAGAGGGGATTCTAAGGAAGAGTTCAGGTGGGTTGTACAGGAAAAAAAAATTATGTAATCAAAAGAAAGACACTGAGACATGAACAAAAGAAAGAGCTTTGGTATGGATGCTTGAGAAAGATGTGGGTTCTAATAACTTATTGGTTCCCCCAATGATTTTCATCAACTGATATGAGTTGAGTAATAAATTGAATAATAAATCATAAAGTTGTATATCATTTCGTCTCCTCTATTTTCCTGTGTTCCTCTGAGGAAAGAATCATGGAAAGAGTATTATTTACTCTCCTGATAAATAATACTCCTATGTGTGTCTCAACATAGACTAGTAAATTTGAAATTTGCCTCCAAATATGGAGAGGGCCATAGAGTCAAAGAATCATGCTGGTAACAAGATGAATACGATGAAGGAGTTTATTAAAAGACATTTACATAAAAGGCAAGTCCTGAACAGTATAGCAGGTTGGCTTCAATTCTCCACACTCCCAATGGGAGTGAGAGATTTTTGTAGGCTTAGTAAACAAAATGATATCGAAGTCAAGGCTTTGGCCCTCACAGCCACCCAGCAGGTGTTACATAAGAATGAGTTAGCAAGTGGAGTGGTTTAGTGGAATCCAAGACTGACTACATCAGCTTTGCAAAGCCTGTTTCTTCTTCCATACGCTCTCTCACATAAAAGAGAATAAAAGGGGTCTAAAACAATGCCATGGACAGGCTTGAGATTAAAGAATACTTATTAGTATTCTTTATTAGTAAAAATTCCCACAAATATCGTGATTAAAACAACAGACGTGTATTCTCATGTACAGTTCCAAATTTGTTGTTTTTGTTGTTAAGTGCCATCGAGTCATAGGCAACTCATAGCGACCCTATAAACGAAAGACCTGGACACTTGTATAACTTCCGTCCTTTCTCCAGGTTCATAGGGGTTCTGGAGGCAAGCTATTTCGGAAGTGGCTGCCACTCCTGCTTCCAAGTTTGTTTTAATTGGGGAGCTCCACCAAACACTGTCACCATGGGTAACCATTCTTGCATTGAACACATCAGTGTCACAGTGTTTAGAATCACAGCAACCACGAGTTACCTCTATACAGCAAATGGACTATACGACTATATGCCAGGACTATATGACCTGGAAGAATGTTTCATCAAAAACAATTAAAAACCAGTCTGAGGGTCACGTATTAGAGTTATCTACCTTTGGCTTGGTAGCATCACTTTCTTTCCAATAGGCCGACTGATGCTGCTGTTGTTGTTGTTAAGTGCAGTCGAGTCATAGGTGACTCATAGCAACCCTATGAATGAAAGACCTGGACACTCCAAATTAGTTGTACTGAGGGAAAAACCAAGATGTGTCAAGGTTGCACCCTCCTACCGGCTCTAAGAGGGAATCCATTCCCCTGCCTCACCGGCTTCTAGAACTGTGTTTCTTGGATTCCTGGTTCCACAGCACCACCTTTTACCTTTCTGTACTAAAGCATCTTGCTTCAGTTATAAACTTTAAAAACCACAAGTTCCTAAAGGGATAGCTTTCAGTCTCATGACTTCTAACAAGCACTGACTAATAATTGTTTGCCCTTCAGTGAGGATTAAAGAAGAGCTAGAAATTGTTTTAGTAATGACTATGGTTTCATGTCCAATAAAGTAAACCCCCAATTTTAATGGGCCTCACTTCAGTAGACAATCTAAACAAAATAACCCAGTGGTCAATCTAAACAAAATGCCCTCGGAGGAGCCTTTCTCTTGACCTCAGCTACAGAAGTCATCTGCCATCTAAGGATTTGAATGAAACCGTTTCAGACACATAAGCCTCCTCCACTCAGACTTTAAATACCAGTCTTGAAAAAGCAACTCTGAAACACATTCCAATAAATAGCAAGAACATGTGAACAAAAACATTCTTTTCTCTCTCTTTTTTTGCAGACAGTGAGGAAAAACTATATGCAAGATAAAACAGGGCAATGGAGACAGAATGTGATGAGATGGGGTGATTAAGAAGGGTTTATGGCCCCAGTTGTTGTTATGCGCCATCGAGTCAGAACCAATTCATAGGTGTTAAAAGTCTATACTGCACATTGGCAGAGATTTTCTCATCCTTCTCTCACAAAGCAAGTTGTTGTTGTTGTTACGTGTCGTCAACTGTGACTCATAGTGATCCTATGCACAATAGCTCTGAACTTGGCCTTATACTGAGCTAATCTCACTGTCTCTGCTACACCTCCCCCCATTATCCCAGTTACTGTGTCAATCTTTTTCATCCAGGGTGTTCCTCTCCTGTACTGACCCTCTGCCCTTCCAAGAACAATGTTCTTCTCGAAGGACTGATCCCCCCTTGGCAACATGCCCAAAGTATGTGGATGGAGCATCAAAATCCTTGCTTCCAAGGAACAACTTGGTTTCACCCTCTTTAGGACAGACTTGTTTGTTCTCTTGGTAGTCCAAGGTATGTTCAATACTCCAGCACCACAACTCAGAAGCATAAATTCTTCTAATATCTTTACTCATGGAGCAGGTAGGGAGTTCTTTGGGTTGGCAGTGCAACTTCTTAACACTAAGCCACCAGAAGATGCCGTTTGAGCTGTAACCGGAAGGGACCAATCAAGTAAGTAAGGATTGCCTCCACAGATACAAAGGTCAGAACTTCAATACATATTTGAGGAGGAGGGACCTTTGGCAAATCATCCGAGCACATGCATTTGCATCGTCTCTAAGATGCAGATAGAACCTGTTTCTAAGAACACTGAGCTCGATCTTGGGCAGAAGGCAGCTGGCATTCAGTAGATGCTTAGTAAAAGGGCACTGAACCTGGATATTATGGGGTGGCAACAATTTCAGAGAGAGGAGACAGAGCTGATGCCGGGAGAGCCTGGATATGATTGGAGTCAATGCTATAAAGCAAAATATGCTGGACTTACTGACTGGAAAACCAATTAACTCTGTCAACTTTCACTCGGGTCACAATAGAAAGCTAACAAAGAATTAATGTGATCAAAGTTCTAACTCACAGACAGCACTGACCCCTGGTATGCTGTAAAATGTGAACAGCTAGGTAGCTTCAACTGGAGAACCGACTATGTATCAGATACGAGAGATTAAATGGAAAAGAGAGAGAGAGTCTCATTGCCCCAGTACTGGCCCTGCCCTTGTTTTGATGTCTCAAGCCCTGACAGAAGCTGTGCCTCAACTAGACTGACCTGGGGGCTTCCAACAGCAAAACTAATTTGGTTGCAGCATGCTGAGAAATCCATCTTCTAATACAAATGTAACAGGTGAACATGCAGAGAAATGACTATGGTAAACCCAGGGAGCAGCAAGACAAACATCAAGAAGCCTGCAGAGTGGATTCTCTTCCCCAACTAGCGGGGCTGGGAGAGTCCAAGAAAGCAGGAGGGGGGAGCTATTTCCAAGAGTAGGAAGCAAGAGACTGGGTACCACACCCAGGACAGTGTGATTCCTCCCCGAACACAGCATGAAACAAGTAGGTAGCCATGGACTCGAAATCACAAGGCAAGCAAGCTCAGATCCCGAAGTTCCCTTCCTACGATCCCTCCTACAGACACTCACAAGTGTGTGCAAAGAGGTCTGGGCAAGGATGTTCACTGCATCTTAGTCTATGAAAATCACACCAATTAGGATTCATCCTCGCATTTAATACTCACCCAGACTCATTGCTGGGGAGTAAATTCTGACTCCTAGCTGACACACCGTCAGGTTTCCAAGACTTTAAATTCCATCGGAGGAGACTGCCTATCATTTTCCCTTGGAGATGCAGCTGGATTTGAACCAAGGAAGCATGGCCTTTGGGTTAAGAATACAATTTACTATGGACTAAGCTCTGGTGGGTTAGTAGTAAGAAGCTGTGCTACAATCCCAAAGGCACATAGTTCAAATCCACCAGCTACTCCGTGGAAGAAATATGAGCAGTGTCCTTTACTGCGATTAGCCGTCTCTAAAAAGTCCACTGGAGGGTCAGCTATAGGTCAGTTCCAACTCGTTGGTACACAACAAGCCACCAGAGCTCCTTAGCTGACTAACATACAAAGTGGATTTCAACGGATCAACATAAAGCAATGCATTAAATATAGTTTTAAATTTTTTTCTTTTTTCTTTTTATTTTGTTTTAGTTTCTTTAAAAAATTCAAATACAAATTTGAACAGTTTCTTTCAATTTCCCTCACCCCCCCATCAAATTGTACAACCCAATGATTAATCCCTCCCTTCCCTCTGCACATCCACATCGAAATATGGTTTTAAGTGGCCTATCAGCATGTCATCCTGTGGTGGAGGGAATGCCACTATAAATGCCAGAAGTTATGCCACCAGTATTTCAAATGACAGCAGAGGTATGCCCAGTAGATAGGTTTCAGTGGAGCTACTGGATGGAGGGAAGACTAGGAAGAAAGGATTGGCAATATATTTCTAAAAATTGGCAAATGAAAACCCATGGGATCACAATGAATGTAGTCTGATTTAGTGTTGGAAGAAACGCCTCTACTCCAGGTTGGATGCCACACGTATTACATAGTAGCCACAGCAGTAAACTGGATCACATGGATATCACAAAGATGCTAAGGGAATGCTCTGCTGTGATGTACATGCAATAGGGCCACTTGACAGCAACTGAAAATGACAGCACAATGCAAAGCATGAGGGCAAGGTGCCTCCAGCACACACAGCTGGCTGCTGTTTGTGAACAGAGAGTAATAACCTTACTTATTTATTAAGAGTTCATTTGCACCACACACTGGGGGGCACAGCAATAAATAAAACAACTCCTGCCCTCCTGGAGTTTACAGTCCAGGAGGTGGAGACACACAATATAGCAGGAAAACCTCATCAAGGATCAGGTGGTGATAGGAGATAGATCACATGCTCTCACTTGAGTCCCGTCGAGCCACTCAGAATTGCCATCATTTGACCCCTCTGACCTACGAGCAAGGTGATTTCATGAAGTTTCACCGAAGCCATTCACAGACAAAATGATGTTCAAGAACGAGAGACAGCAGTGCCTCTGGGAAGGGAGATTAGAGGGGAGATGCCTGTGGTACACACAGTGCCCTGATGAATATTTTTATGATATGTGTGCATTGCCTATTCAAAACAAATAAGTATTTTTAAAATATATAATCAGAAGTGCCTAGTGGAATTGGCACATGGAGAGAGGCAGAAGGTAGATAAGGATGGAGCGAGGATTAACAGCTAAAAGAAGATGGATTTAAAGGAGAAAAAAATGCAAAAGTAAGCAGGTGACAGTGACATTCTGGAGGAGTATGCTTAGTTAGAAATCTGAAGTGGCCTTTTCTTTGTGATTTAACTCAAGTTTCAAGGTCGCCACAAGCCCTAGATCTGGACCAGGAGTGAGCAATGATCAGCAGGAGAGACTTGAGCAGGCCAAACAATGGAACCTACGTCTCCATCCATCAGACCACCTGACCCCAGGTGGTCTTCAGGCTCTGCAAAATGCAACTTCCCATGGCCGTCCCCAGCCTCAAGGTATTTTGTGGCTTCTTTGAATAAATAACACCTGCCCACCTGATCTTCCCTGCAGAAAATGAAAGCTAATCTAGAGTTGCTGCACAGGACAGAGAAAGGTGCAAGCAGTCATGTGGCCAGACACAGATCCACAAGGAAAGAGGTCTTGTGGGCCAGAGCTGGGCTACAGGCGGCTAGAAATGGGTAAAAGTCAAATGCATGCATGGACAAGCCTGTGGTTTCTGGCTGTGCTGGCCTGGCACTGAGCTGCCTCTCATCTGTAGGGTGGGAAGCACTGAGCGGCCTCTCTCATCTGTAGGGTGGGAAGCACAGAGCTGCCTCTCCTCTATCTATACGGTGGGCAGCAAGGGCCAGAGACGTGATCATAAAGTTGGGAGCCGGTTGATTCTGGGTTCAGATTCCACTTTCAACTTCCCAGCATTGTGTCTTTTGTCCTTGGGCATATCAGTGAGCAATGCTGAGCCTCGGGTCTGTAAAAAGCAGCAAAAAGAAAGCCAACCTGGCTAGCACCCTTCTTTCATGAACTTGTTAGCTGGTGGTTTCAACATGCAAAGTATTTTGTCTGTATATGTGAGAATAACTCTCAATGAAGGGAATTCTCTCATTCTCCTTGAGTTGAATCCTGAAGAGATTTCAAGAGCTCTTCCCAAAACAATAGCAAATTTGGCATCTAAAGAAGGTTAGTAACACGTACTTCTGAAAAGATTGTACATTAAATAAGAGTGTATACAGGAGGAGTAGTGAATGCAATGACTAGAATTAAGGCAGGCAGTTCAAATCCACTAGCAGCCCTAAAGAAGAAAGATGGGCAATCTCCTCCTGTGTGATTTACAGCCTCTCAAAACCCACTGGAGGGTCAACTCTGAGCTGCTTTCTTCTCGATGACAAGGAATAATACATTCTGCCCTCCACCATTCTTACCTCATGTATACCAGGACAAGTGAGAAATGGGCCTCAGGTCAGAGAGACAGCAGAAGCTTTGGAAACAGTAGAATTTGGCCCTCAGAAACCAGCCCTAGACAGGAAAATTCTTACCTGCCTCTCTAAGACTGCCATCTGTTTATGCTTCACTGGTCTACTGGCCAGGCCTGCCCTTGAACAACCCCAAGGGGCAGCTTTCACAGTGCATTCTGTGGAGACACTCACCCACGGCACTTAGCCCTGTGGAGCTGGCCAGCAGTATGGCCACGCCCATGCACCAATGTTAACAAATCTGTTGGATTATCAGTGAGGTAGATACTTCCATGATAACTCACCCAAATGTGTTATGGTCACCCCAGCATTTCCACCCACAAGCACCATACTGTGCCTCAGCAAGCAATCACCTTACAGCAACCGGGGCGATAATACCACATCTCTCTTCCTCTTTTTATGATGCAATTTTATGAGTCAGTTCAGTTCACAAGTACAGGGAAATGCCATGAGCCTTCACCTCGAAGATATCTTTTATTATTAATTGCAATAAATGTTGAATTTTGCAACAGGCGAACCAACTGTCAAGACTCATCACACTATACACTTTATGAGACTAAATTGTATTTTTGTTTTGTTTACTGGGATATATACACCACACACACACACACACACACACACACACACACACCAGAATCAACTTGAAGGTGCCTTAACAACAATTTAACAATCTAAATATATCTGTCTATCTATCTATCTATTCATCCATCCATCCATCCTTCTGGTCCTCAGCTTCCTTTTCTATAAGACAGGGACCCTCTAGGCTGGCCCCTCCGGCTCATGGAGGTGGAAACTGAGGCCCATAAAGGAAAACGAACTTGGCCCAATGCATCTGGCTTGTCTGAAGCTCCACTTGCTCCTCCATGTCTATTCTCACCTGTAAATCTTTGATGAGGTGCTAGGTGGCCCTAAGTGGGGCTTAGTGGTAAGGATTATTTAAAGAAAGGGGGGAGAGGTGCATCTGACAGCAGTTTCTTCTAACCTTTCTACTGGCAAGGCCCCAGATATCTGTGGAAGTCCCCTCTCCCCAGTCACATACCATCTGGTGGGGGCGCCAATCAAGGTGTCTAGGACCCAGCTCAGCCAATCAGACTCATCCCCCAGAAAGTTCCTTCTCCAGGTGAAAGGCCCAAGCTGGTGCTGACTCACCCTGGCTACCACGTGCTGAGTTCACTGCCCACAAGATCCTGCTTCCAGATTCCTGGGGAGCCCTCCCTTCTGTCCTTGCAGAGACCCACTGTTTCAGAGCATCCCTGAAAATCTGCCAAGGAGTCATTTTCTAAGAAACCCAGAATGGCTTTCTTCAGCTTGATCTCTTGCTGCAAAACAAGAAAGTGGGCATCGGCTTGGTTTTGGGGTGACATATACCAAAGAGTCCCTGGGCTGTGCAAATGGTAGATGGGCTCAGCTGCTAATCAAAGGCTGGAAGTTCAAGTCCACTCATGTGTTGAACACAGAAGCAAGTTAGTACTATAATAATTGGTCTGGTGGTTATACTGGGAACATGTGCATAATCCAGACCAATCTCTATACCTCACAATCTCCCTCCTAGCCACAATGCAGGATACCTTTTGCTACGAGTCACAGGCTCCAGGGAGGAGGACGTTGGTCATGTCAAGGTCATTATTTTCCCATCTCCAAAGGCTACCCTTATTTTTTTTTTTTTTTTAGTTCTCTCAGCTTGAGAAATACAGAGTGAGTTCATCCCTTTTGCTTCTCCAATTTCAGCTCTCTGCACATTCCATTATAATATTTTGCTTTGTCTTTCCCAGCTGCCCTTTGAAATTGTCTTTTTTTGGCTCTTTTTACTTTGACATGTTTTCCCTTTGTTTTGGCTTCTCCATGCTCCAGTACGATTTTTATAGTCTCTTCCATTATCTATTTTTATATTTTCTTCCTCCACTGTTTTTTGTTGGAGTCTTTTTGGGGTGTGTGTGTGTGTGTGTGTGTGTGTGTGTGTGTGTGTGTGGTTTGTTTTTTGTGAGTGTGTACCATCGAACTGGATCCAACTGGTACAGGAGGAGACTGCCTTCCTTCTCTAGCAGAGCTTCTGGTGGATTCGAACTGAGTGCCTTTGGGATTGCAGTGCAGTTTCTTGCCACTAGGCCACCAGAGCTCCCTAGGCTACCCTGTTTGATGCCAGTGAATTGACTGTGTATTACATACTCCTTGCCTCTCTCTGTAGAAGTTTATAGTTTGGGATCCTTGGTTAGAAAGGCACTTCCAACATCACTCCCCTGTAACAATTCTCTAGCTATAAATGAGATTTAGCAGGTGAATGAAAATTGTATGGTAATAAAAACTTTCACTTTTGAGGATTTGGAGGTTAGAAGTAAAGGAGATGAGACTTTCACTGTTGCTGAGTCAGAAGTGACTCACAGCTGACACTCCAATGGGTTTTAAGAGGCACCAGAGGAGAATGCCCATCTTTCTCCCCCACAGCTGCTGGCGGATTTGAATCACCCACCTTTGGATTGGCAGTGCAAATTCCTATCCACTAAGCCACCAGATCTCCCTAAAGAGAGGGCTTGAACTATTATTATAATTATATGACATTATTATAATGATTAATATTATTAAATATTATTTATAAGTATTAATTCTATTGCTTGCAAGATAACAACTCATTATTCCAACTAAGCGTCTTGTAGAACGTATGCACTGTTTTATCCAGGAATTCAAAACTATGGACAGCAAAGCCTCAAAATCAGTCAACTGCCCTCCTTTCTCTCCTACTTGGAAGAACAATGTGATTATAAAATTGACCTTGAACGTATTGTACCTTACCAAAAAATAAAGGATCTCAATAATTTACAAATGTCACTGCTTGAACTGGAGTTCTAACAAATTAGTTTTGTCACATCCCATAGCGAGCGCCAATCAGATTGGAAATGAGGCTCTTTTAGCTGAGATAGGGTCTCTGAACGTCTGCAGACCAAAAGAGCCAGGAGAGGCACATTAGTGAGATAGCAGATCAAGACGGCACTGGGGGTGGTCAACTTCTTACCTGTGCGGTCCACACAGGTGATGCGGAGAGAGTTGGGAAAGCACTGTGGCTAACAAGACTTGAGGGATACTAATTGACTAGACTACCAGCCTAGTCAGTTCTAACCCAAGGGGCCCCATGTGTGTCGGTGTAGAACTGGAATTCATATAACGTCTGTGGTGGTGGTTGTTTTTAAATTCACTGCTTTTTTAAAAAAAAATTGGGATGTGATTGAAAGTGTACAAGGCAAACTGGTTTTTCATTCAGCCATTCGCCACACTCATCTTATAACATTAATTACAATACCCACAACATGTGCACACTTTCCCCACTGTCTCCCTGTTTTCTTATTTCCATTAATAATTCCATTCTTGCCTTTAGCGCTTCGTCCTGGGGAAATTACTGCACTTCGGATCTTACATGGTGAGTGACTGGAAAGCTTTAGTGGTTATTTTTTCAGCCTTTCTTTTGAGGTGCCTGTAGGACGACTTGAACCATCATCAGTTCAGTCGACAGCCAAGCACATTAACCATGGGCACCACCCAGGAACTCCTAGTAACAAAGGCAGAAAGGTGCACAGATGACTATGAAGCCAAGCACCGAGTGGCACAAGCAGAGAAACTGTGGGGTGGAGGACAGTGGTTCACTGAATTAGGATGGGGCAGGAGCTCCTGACAAAGGGGAAAGACTTAAATAGTCCAGGGCATTTCTTTCTCAAGAAACAACAAGGATTTCAACTGGCTGGAATCTATGAGAGAGTAAGGCAAGGTGAGCCTGGGGAGCCGTCCATGAAAAGACTTCATCTATAAAGTTAAACAACAGGGCTCTTCTCTGCAAGCAGTGGGTAACTGTTGTTGTTGTTGTGTACTGTCAAGTCAGAAGTGATCCACAGCTGACCCTCCAACAGCTTTTCAAAGGCAGTTGGAGGAGATTGCCCATTTTTCTCCCACAGAGCAGCTGATGAATTTTTTTTTCTATAATTATATTTTATTAATTTTCATAAACATTTACAGAGATTTTGGGCTTCCACTCATTCATTGTTGCACTATTCTCTCTACCCTCCTCCCAGTTTGTTCTTGTCCAAATGCCACAGTGCTTGTCAAAGCCAGTTCTGATTAATCTTCTTTGTCAGTGTATCCTTTGCCATTCCCTATCACTCCTCCCTGAGAGAGACTTCACCCTGAGTCATAAGGAAAAGGGGACGGCGTATTCTCTTAGCTACTTCCTGCAGCTGATGAATTTGAACTGCATGCACGCCTTTGGGAGGGCAGCGCAGCTCCTGGCCACGAGAACTCCCTAGTGGGCTTTTGTTGTCGCTGTGTACTGTTGAGTCGGAACCACCCCATAGCTGACCCTCTGGTGGGTTTTCAGTGGCAGTTAATCGCACAGGAGAAGACTGCCCATCCTTCTCCCATGGAGCAGCTTGTAGCTTCAAACCGCGTGCCTTTGGGATTGCAGTGCAGCTTCTTGCCACTAGGCCACCAGAGAGGGCTCTTAACAGTGCCCCAAACCCAAGCCACTACCATCAAGTTGACTGCAAATCCTGATGACCTCCACTGGGTTTCCGTGACTACAGAGCTTTATGGGAGCAGACAGCTCATGTTTCTCCAGCAGAATGGCTGGTGGATTCAAACCATTGATGTTTCTGTTAGTAGCACAGCACTCTACATGCTACTCCACAAGAGCTCTCTGCTAACAGAAGTACAGATGCCATAATCTGATTTGCATTTCAAGAAAAAAAAATTTCCCAAATCCTCATGTCTATGAAACAATGACGGACAGACAGAAGAGGACATTTAGGAGATTTCTGGAATTGCCCAACAGGAGCCCTGGTGGTGCAGTTGTTGAAGCACTCAAGGGCTAACCAAAATCTTGTCAATTCAAATGCACCACCCAGTCCTCAGGAGCAAAGATGAGGCAGACTGTTTCCACAAAAATTACAGCCATGGAAACCTTCTTTGGTAGTTCTACTCTGTCCCCCACAGGGTCACCAGAATTGGAGCCAGTTTGAGGGCAATGCATTTTTTATTTTTTATATTCTACAAAATGGGTGAACCTGGAGGTCATTATGTTGAGTGAAATAACTCAGTCACAAAAGGACAAATACTGCATAGTGTCACTGTTGTAGAATGGGACTGACATTGGGGTTGGGGGGAGACGGAGAAAGATGGGATAAATTATGTATACTGCATTGAAACAGATGAGGGAGAGAACTGTTTAAAAGGGATATATTATTAGGTATTATTGTCATGGCATGCGTCCAGAATAAAGGCTGCAGAGTGGAGTGGACTTGGGGGGAGGGATTTTATAACAATGAAAGAATTTTCTTTTACTTTTCAAAGAGAAGAGCAAACTGGGAGGTGGGGGAGGTTGGGCAGGGAGAAAAGTGTAACAATGAGTGAAAAGAAATCCAAAGTCTCTCTAAATTTTCATTAAAATTAGTAATAATAATTTTAAAAATAAGGCAATACATTTTAATAGACCTATTGATAAACAGCCAGACCAGTCCTGGGGTACAAGGAACAACGGAGAAGAACAAGGCTGAAAAAGAGCCCCGTGCTTATAAACATCACCCAAGACCGAGATTTGTGCCTCGGCTGAAACCTGCTCCCTGTGAACTTCTAATCAACGATGCAAAGAACGGTTCACACAAGCACCTTTTTTTTTTTTTAGATCATGAATAAGACTTCCTGCTGATTCTGAAAGCATTTCAAATTTCTGAGCACACTTGCACTTGGATAATCATCTCACCCTTACGTCCTCAGTTCCTACTAGATTCATTTGCATGCCTTGAAGGCTGCAGCGTAAGCTGGCTCTTAAGCAGTGTCACTGGCTCAGCCATCCGTTCTTCACGTCTCTTCGACAAACATTTACTGAGTGGGTACTATTTACCAGGTGCTGGCAACTGGAGGGGACGAGGAGGTGACACAGCTTAGCCCTGGCTCTCAGGGAGCTCTGTCAGTACAGAAAATCACACTCCAGTAGACAGACTGTCACTAAACAAGGCAGTGGGTATGCCCTGGGCGAGGGGAGCCCAGGGGGATGTGGTGACACAGAGCAGGGTGCCAATGCAGCGAGCAAGGACACCTTGAAAGGGGGGATGTCTGAGAGCTGTTTCATTTCCAACTCAGACTGTGGACATCTGTCAGCTCATGTAACTCCCAAAACACAGCTCACACAGGACAAGGATGGATGGCCACTTCCAGCAAGCTGAACTTCTGTGGGAAAGACGACGGGCAGACTGCTATCCACGATGCAATGTCCCATTGTTTCTAAGGGGCTGCAGCTGCTGGTGAATCCCTTTCCCGTTCACTGCACAGTGAAACGAAACAGCAAAGCCAGCCAGTTGCATGTGTATCGATCCCGACTTAGGGTGACTTCATGTGTTTCTGAGTAGAACTGTACTCTAGAGGTTTCAATAGTTGTGATGGCTTCAAAGTAGATTGCCAGGT
Source organism: Elephantulus edwardii (assembly GCF_000299155.1). Classification (NCBI taxonomy): domain Eukaryota; kingdom Metazoa; phylum Chordata; class Mammalia; order Macroscelidea; family Macroscelididae; genus Elephantulus; species Elephantulus edwardii. Next base: position 1,375,995 of record NW_006399912.1, on the reverse strand, counting down.
CTTTCTTCCGAGGGGCCTCTGATAGATTTGAAATGCCAGCCTTTCACATGCTTGATCATTTGTGACACCAGGACTGTAGCACACAATGTCAATGACATCAACTCAGCATTATAAGGCGGGGGGCTCTGCCCTTTTGATCCCTGCTGAGCCCACAATGCCTGGCCTGGTGTTATACACGCTCTGTGGGTATCCCATTCATACTCGTTTGTTGTTGTTGTTGTTGTTGTTGTTGTTGTTGTTGCTGTCAGCTGCTATTAAGTCAGCCCTAGATGCATGGTGAGGCACCCCCAAGGAAAGAAATGTTATCCAATCCTGAGCCATCCCATCATTGCTTGTGATTATACCACAGGGAGCAACAAGGTTTTCACTGGCTCATTTTAAAAGTAGACTTCCAGGCCTTTCATCCTTGTTCACTTTAGTCTGAAAGCTCCTTGGTAATCTACTCAGCATTCTAGCAACATGCAAACTTCCACGGACAGGTAGGTGGTGGTTGTGCAGGAAGTGAACTGGCTGGAGATCTCTGAAGTCTCTTCCCCCCTTCCAAGGTGTCCTTGCTCACTGCGTTGGCACCCTGCTCTGTGTCACCACATCCCCCTGGGCTCCCCTCGCCCAGGGCATGCCCACCACGTTGAGATCATACTCAAATCTCTTGTGTGCAAGGCAAGACTACTATTAGTGAGCCACCAAGACAGAATGAATAAGAATGGAGGGACCAGGAGATTCGGTTAGCTGGATTTTTGCACTTTACTCTCTTTATCTTTGTGTGACTTTGTTGTTCTTACATACTACAGTAACAGAGGCTAACACATCTCAGCACTTACACTTCGGTGTCTTAGTTTTAACTCCCATGAGTGGGTACTTCCTGTCCACTGTTCCTTATGTCCCCGATGAGTGCAGACCAGGCCACCATTGACCCATCACCATTCGCCACGCAGGGCAGCAATGACACAGAAGACGTGCTCCCATCTCCTCTGCAGACTCTTCAAATATCATCAGTCAGACTAGAGAATGTCCCCTGGCTACTGGTGCCTAATGGGCCATAATGGATGAGCTTAGATCCAGGGGAGGTGCTGTTAGCCCACTAAGTGATACAGTGCCAGGGGGCTGCTTGCCACCCTCCAAAGAGCTTGCTTCCACTGCAGTAAATGAGTTGAGTCCAGAGTAGATAATGAGACGGGGAAGAGGTACAAGTCAAGGGGTCTGGAAACCTCTCATCTTTCTGCCACTAAACCATTATGGGAAAGTGAAGAAACAGCCGGTTTTAAGAGGCTTCATGAGGGCAACAAACAAGTAAAGGGACCATCATGACATCATAGATGTTGCAGCATTATACTGAATGAACTAAAATTGTTTCCAATGTTGCCAAAGAGTCATTCCAACTTATGGCAACACAGGAGCACAGAGTAGAACAGCCCCATAGGGTTCCCAAGGCTGTGATTTATTCCAAAGCAGTCACAAGCTTCTCCTGAGGAGCAGCTGGTGGGTTTGAACCACTGACCTTGTTGTCAGGAGCTAAGTACTTAACTCATTATTCTACCATAGTGTCTTTGAGTGAAATAATTCAGATGCAAAAGGACAAATAATGTACAATCCCATTTATATGGCTAGACATGGAAAATGCATACAGGACGTAGAGGACAAATCATATGGGTTGTGACCAGTAGGTGGGCCGCAGGAAGAGAGATGGAGGACTCAGTACTTACCGGTGATGGAAAACTTGAAAATGGGCAAAGGTAATAGCTGAGTAACACGCCCAGGAATGCAGCAAATGTTTTGGTTTATGTATATGGTTATATAAACATGACATATGTCAATTACATATCAGCAAAAAAGGAATAACCCTTGCATGCCAGAGTCCCCACTTGGAAACAGATTATCCTGAGGGCATGTGATGCATCTGGGGGAGTCAGAGAAGGCTGCCTGGAGGAGGCAGTGACTGGCGGGACCAGAAATGATTTCTGACCATGGTCTGGTCATCTAATTGCAGGTACCAGAACTTGACCGCCGTGGTTAATGCTTTGGTTTTGCCTCTCCCTAGCCTTGGTAGTGGCCAGGTACTACAGGCACATTTTGTTTTATTGCGCTTCACTTTACTGTGCTTCTCAGAGAATGGTTTTTTTTTTCTAACAAATTGAAGGTTTATGGACAACTGACATCCTAGCAAGTCTATCAACACCAATTTCCAGCAGCATGTGTTCATTTAATGTCTCTATGCCACATTTCAGTAATGCTCCAATATTTCAGGCATTTTCCTCATGCTATTGTATGCTTCATAGACTATATTCTAGTACAAATGTCACTCCAATTTGCACTGGGAAAACCGAAAACCTCATGTGCCTTATTCCACTATGATATCCGCGTTATTGTAATGTGCTTATCCCAGACCTGCAGTATCTCTGAGAAGTGCCTCCACTCTCCAAAGCTTGGCTGCAGGTCTTGAATCATGGTCATCACATGGTAACCTTGGCCATGATAACCAAGGTTGGTGCAGGTAATTAGGCACAAAACTTAAGGGGCACTAAGAATCTCAGCCATTGAGATCAAGAATACTGGATGTAATGTTTCAAGTGCAAAATCGAAGCAAAGGAAACCCATGCTGAGAAAAAGAACTGTTACTGTTAAGTACAACTGTCGCTGTTGAGCCAAGTCGGAACTGACCCATAGCTGACGCTCTGGTGGGTTTTCAGAGGTAATTAGTCACATGGGAGGAGAGAGCTGGTGGATTCAAACTATGTGCCTTCGGGATTGCAGACTTAGTTATTTTCTGACTTGCCTTTTCTTGCATGATGCTGCCTCTCCCACCTGACCCCAGGACTTACCCTGCTAGATCCTGTTCTTTCCTTAAAAACTTGATATTTTGTTCATCAAAGAGTTTTTCTCTTTACTCTGACTCTTTAAGATATTGTAGTAAAAATACTATTGCTCTTGACTGATTACTGAGTTGTATGGAACTCTCTTAGATTTTGTGCTCAACATGAATGCCTGATATTTCTCCCTTTAGTTCTGGTCTTGATACATTTCTTCAATCATTCCCACAACAAATCTATCCTTATCTTACTTAATAATAAGTGAAATGGCTTGTACACCAATGTTCATTGCAGTGTTATTCACAATAGCAAGAAAATGGAAACACCCTAAATGTTCATCAACAAATGAATGGATTGAGAAATAGTGGTACATTCACACAATGGAATACTATGCAGCAATGCTACTCAGGAGCAATGATTTAAAAAAAATACTACATAACATGGGAGAGGCTAGAGAGCTCTACGCTGAGTGAACTAACTCAGTCGCATAAAGACAAATACTGCATTAGACCATTGTAAAAATAGAAGGATGACTAGTAGAATGTGTACAAGGGTCCAAAGGGGGAAGGGCAGGTGACAGAGGGCTGAAGAAGGAGAACAGGGGAAATCATGGGGCCGCAGAGTTTTGTGGATGGAGTGAGGGAGTGAAGGAATTAGGAAAGGTTCAGTGGGGACCTGAAAAGACAGGGTAATAGTGGACATAGATAAGTGGTGATTAATTTTATAAAATAAAATGTATGGGAATGATCGTATGAAACACAATGTGAATGAAATGAAGGAATGTATGAAACACAGTGTATATGAATGAAACACAATGTATATAAATTCTCTATGGAAACCAATATAAAGTGAAAAGTAAAAAAAACAAGTGAGATGGAAATTTCTAAAGAGAGGCATGATTACACTGAGGCTTAATCAGAAGACACTTCATCCGGCTGGGAAGGCACAAACATACATTGTTGTTGCTGTTGTTATTGTTGTTGGGAGACATCAGCCTCTGACTCTTGTCCACCCCTAGACTGTTGTGTTCCATATGGTCTTCATTGGCTGATTTTCGCAAGTGGATCACCAGGCCTTTCTTCCTAGTCTACCTTAGTCTAGAAGCTTTGCTGAAACCTGTTAAGATTATGCTATTGTTATTGTTAGGTACTGTCAAATGAGAACCAACACATAGCTCATCCTCCAGCGGGTTTTCAGAGGCAGTAAATCGCATGAGAGGAGACTGCCCTTCTTTTTCCCATGAAGCAGCTCGTGGATTTAAACCGTGTGCCTTTGGGGTGGCAGTGCAGCTTCTTACAACCAGGCCACCAACACATAATCTACTACTGGCTGATGGGTGAGAGCATTGCATGCAGTGCACCGGCTGGGAGTCAAAACTAGGTTGTCTACATGGAAGGTAAGAATTCTACCAATGGACCACCCATACCTCTCTTACAGATATGTGGACCATTTCAAATACAAATCCAGAGAACTTATCATAAGACACCCATTAAGGGAAACAAAGGAAGTACCTTAGCTCACCGCGAGTTGTCCTGCTAACCCAAAGGTCAAGTTTCTCTGGCAGTTCAAATCTACCAGTTTCTCTGTGAAGAAAGATATGTTGTCTCCTCCCGTTATGATTTATAGCCTCAAAAACCTGATAAAGGGTCCCTATGAGTCAAACGCAGCTTGACAGCAGTGAGGATTTTTTTTAAGTTTAAATGAACCATGAGTGGATGCTGTAAGAATTCCGATGAGCATGAGAGATAAGGAGACTGTGTTTCTCCAGAAAGAGCTGGAAGAGCAGGTTCCCATGGTAGCACCCCAGACCTACCCTGAGGGTATCAAGCTTAACATGCCTTACACGCCTGGCACCCCTGGAAGTCAGCTCACCATCATCGGGGGGCTTTCAGTTGTGCTTTATGAGGGCCTGTCCACTTCCTAAACAATGTGCCTCCAGAAACTCTATGAACTTTGATAAAGGTCAATAGTTGTAGAAGGGCTTCAGGCCTTGTGTTCATAGAGTCTCTATGAGTCATGCTAGACTCTAAGGCAATCAACAACAACAACAACATGGGTCAGCTCAGTCCTGTAACTAGACTTGCTGGTAGATGGTGGTCGGATCCAGGGGGTCATTTGAAGCCATCTGCATGTGGTCACTTACGCAGTGACAGGGGTGACCACAAGGGAGCTCTGGACAGAGAGTTGCTGTCCTGATGCTATGACATTTATTGTGGCCATGACCTGACATGGCCACACCCCACACACTTTTGGAATCCAGCTCTGCCTACACCATCAAGGACAGCAAGAAAGAGACTTGGTCGCAACGTTAGGCTTCAGAACCCACCAGATCCTAGACTGCTAAAATCAGGTATCTTGGAAGCCCTGATTATTATCAATGAGAGCACAGGGTGAGCTTCAGCTTCCAGCCCACTCTCCCTGGGTGCCCATGATCTGCCTGGGGCCAGCAAATGGCCATTCAGTTCATTCATAGGCAGCTCAGATCACACTACTCCCAACAAGTCTTCCCAAACTCTAAAAAAAGTATCATTTAGATAATATATTTATTTCATTATTGTTATTGAGCCTATACATAGAAAAGCAGGCCAAGGACACAATAATTCAACAATTGTTACACACGCAATTCAGTAGAATTGACTATATTTGAAATGTGGATATTTGAATTGGATATTGAAAGAACACAGGGCTCAAGGCAGACATTCTTTACTGTTTAAGTGAACTACTGTTTAGTGACAGTAGATAGATGATAGATAGATAGATAGATAGATAGATAGATAGATAGATAGATAGATAGATAGATAGATAGATAGATAGATAGTTGTTGTTAGGTGCCATCAAGTCGAGTATGACTCATAGCAACTCTATGAACAGAAGAGCTGAACCCTGTTCCATCCTGTACTATCCTCATACTTCCTGACACAGGAGCCCATTGTGGCAGTCACTGTGTCAATCCACCTGGTCAAGGGTCTTCTTTTCCTCTACTGACCCTCCACTCTTCCTAGCATCATGTCCCTCTCCAAGGAACATGCCCAAAATAAGAGCACTCTGGCTGCACCCTCTCCAAGATCTATCTGTCTGTTCTTTTGGCCATCCGTCAGATATTCAGTGCTGTTCTCCAACACCACGGTTCAAAGGCATCAATTCTTCTTCTGTCATCATTATTAACTGTCCAGCTCTCAGATGTGTAACAAGTTGGGAAAGACTAGGGTCCAAATTAAACACACGTTAGTCCTCAAACTGACATCATTACTCCTCAATAATTTGGAGAGGTCCCTAACTGCAGATTTTCCCAAAGCAATGCATCTCCTTATTTCCTGACTGCTGGTACCACGGGTGTTAGTTATGGATGCAAGAAAGAGGAAGCTGTTGGCAGTTTCAGTCTGCTCTACATCCATCATGATGTTGCCTATTGGTCCAGTGGTAGATAGACAGATAAACAAGCGCCAAGGATTATCATTACCCAGTAAGCCCAAGTAAAAGAAACTTCTAAAAAGACCAGGATTCCAATTTAAGCTTGTGATCTTAAGCAAGTGGCTGAACTCTCAGAGTCTCAGTTGCCACATCAGTGAAAGACATTACCCCACAGTTTGACATCCCATTGCTGAAATGGGGACATTAGCAGTAACTTCTGGTACAGCAGGTATGAAGATAAGAGCTTGCAGGTAAAGCGAGCATTTACACAGTGCCTGGCATATGGCAGGTACTCAATCTATGACAACCACCGTTTATTACTCTTACATAATCATATTCCTGGCATCGTTATGAGCATTATGATGTTGTAAAAATTAGAATTTGATCATATGGGAAAAGCATCCATCATGCAGTCTGACATCTGGCAGAAGAACGGTAGATGGGACCTACCCACCTGCTGCGGTGAGCTGGCTCTGACTCAGTGGCACTGCAGGATACAGCAGCATTGTACCATAAGGTTTGCAAGGCTATAGATCTCAAAGGGCGCCAAATGCCTCATCGTCCCCTCACAGAACAATTCATGGGTTTGAACTGCTGTTTCAGTTCACAGTTTTAACACCCAACTCCCCTGCACCACCAGGGTTTCCTTGCAATAAATGGCTGGTGTTACCTATACCATCAACCATACAAGATGGTAGTGAGGAAAGTGTGAAATTAGCAAGGAGCTTCAAAGAAGAAAATAGAAAAGAAAATGGGCCACTTTGATGCAAAGATAAAATACATTTCTAACAAACAGCATCATTTGCACATAAACAATTAATTTAAGGCAAGGTAAGACAGCTTCTTGCTTTCAGGTAGATAAAATCATTCCCAGTGCACCCCTCAAGCCCTCCTTTTGTTCTTCATTTGCTAGGCAAATGTTTTCCTCGGAGTTTGCAGGCAGGTCAATTATAGGACTCAGAACTACTTGGCTATCAGGAGGATCCAGCTCCCAGGTTTACCACACGCTGACTCCTAGGCTGAATTAGAAATTACCCTCAAGAAATGAAAACTCTCTGTAGCTCTGTGCTCACCCTCTGAAACGACAAAACTGTACTTTATCCCCTGCAGGTGGCTGGCTCAGAACATTGACTCCCAAACATTGAAGGGAAGCTCTTTAATAGACGAGCTTTGGCCAGAAACTTGAGGAAATGTGATTACATCTAGGAGACAGGACCGATGGTGTTGCATGAGGTTGTACAACAGCTTTTTGTCTGTTTGGAGATATTTTCTACGTAAGGAAGAGAAGCAGGCTCAGGCCTCCCAGACTGCTGAGCTCAGTAAGACTGTGTCACAAAACAGACAGTGGGAGATGGTCTCAGCCATTGACTTTCCCATGACCACTTCTCTGCAAGTCGTTTTACTGCGGAAGCATGCAAACTTCCCTGATCATGTCAGTCACTCCAGCAGTTGCTCAACCTTCCCTCCTCTTGCTGGCATTCGCTCCCTGAATCTTTTTTCTTTCCACCATCCAACTGGGAGGGAGGGGGTCTCAGAAATGCACAAGGACACCCAATGAATCAAGTCTGAAGTAAACAAAGGACCTTCCCAGGGATTCTTAAAAAGACCAGTGTTCTTTGAATACAGGAGGAGCAGAAAAGGAGCACTTGAGGCAGTAGATATTATGTCTTCCTCCACCATGAACCTAATATGCCCAGTCCTTGGCTTCCCCCTTTGCACAAAATAGGAGCAATCACTGTGTTTCCTGGGCTGTTAGCTTCCAGGTTGGTCCCCAACCCAAACCCATGAACAAGAGAACAGAATGCTGCTTGATACTGACTCTCCCCACGATCACCTGTGGACTTTGTGATCTAGAGAGTTTTCGTGGACTGATTTTTGGAAGTAGATCACCAGGCCTTTCTTCCTAGTCTGTCTGAGTCTGGAAGTGCTGCCAAAACCTATTGAACATCCTAGCAATTCACCAGTCTTCACTGCAGACATGTGGTGAGTGCACTTGAAGTGCACGAGCCAGGATTCAAACTTGGTCAAGGTGAATTAATCCAGTGCTCTAACCCTCAAGAAAGGAGCCCTGCAGGCACAACAGGTAAGTGTGCAGCTGCCAACCAAAAGGTCAGGAATTTGAACATAGGCAGTGGCTTCATAGACGAAAATAGTTGGTGGTCTCCTCCATAAAAATCCCAATGTAGAAAAGCCAATGGATTGGGCAGTTCTATTCTGTTATACAAGGCGGCTGTTAGTCGAGTTTGACTCAGTGACACATAATAATATGACAACAAGTGTCAAGATGAAAACCAGAAAGGCACATTGCCGTTGTGTCGATTCCGACTCATAGCAAACCCTGCAGGACAGAGTAGAAGTGCCCCACGCGATTTCCAGGGCTGTTCCCCTTGAAGATACAAACAGCCACACTTTTATTCTCCAGAGCACCTGCTGGATTAAAACCCAGCATTCTGATTAGCTGCCAATTGCTTCATTGCTGGGTCAAACAAGCCTCAGTTTAGAAGATCAACCCAACTCATTGGCACTGGGTAAGAATTAACATGTAGCTGACGCTCCAGTGGCTTTCAGAGACTATAAATTATGCAAGAGAAGTCAGCCCAACTTTCTCCCTCAGGATTCAAACCGCCAAAGACGCTCAGCCTTTGGGTTAGTTAGAAGCACAGCTCTCTCTGGACTGCATCACCTAAATACGCAGTGGACCAATAACCCTGGTGTGCTCCAGGATGTTGTAAGGGTGAAACACAATGAAACATATATCATTTTAAATGTTTTGTATGCTTATTGCTTTAGATTTTCATTTAATACCTACCTATATGATTTAAATAAACATAAGGTACTTAATATGTCTGGCCCCTAGTAGTTATTCAGTGAGTAACATTTTTCCTATATTAATTAATGCTCATGGTTGCTGTCACTGCTGCTCGCCCACCAGGTAAATGGGGGTCCTACCTGTGTCTGCCCTGCAGAAGGACACGTCAGGCCCTGCACGGCCGCAGCCTACCCACAGCACCACCGCATCCGGAAGGCCTCTCCCTCTCACCTCCCATATGTGCTAAACAGCTTACCAGACAGCTTCAGACTTATTAGCATCTCATCAGTTCTAATTGGCTGTGATTGTGCAGGCTGGATTCTGGGGAGAGGTCCTTCCAGGGGCAAGGTAGCTGGCACAAGTCCCTTGGAAGTTGACTCACTGCCTTTGGGGGAAGTCACCAGGTGGGTGAATGAGGGAGATCACAACAGGGCACTCTGGGGAACCTGTGTCTTACTTACCAGCTACACAGCAAGTGTGAACTGACCACATGTGGGTCCATTCAGCACCTATTGTAGCAAGCATTTACCATATTTTAGACTCTGTGCTGGGAGAGATAGATACATGGAAGCATGAGTGGAAAGCCCTCCAGGAGCTGAAGTCCCTTGTAGATACCAAGCAGGCCTCTGCAGACTCGCCTGTCCCCTCAGTTCTAGAGATCCTCATGGCTATGTTACTGTGGGTAAGAGTTCCGCCTCTCTGAGCCCCAAGTTCCTCATTTAAAGATAAAGCAATGTGGTAATATTACCTACTTCACAGGGCTGCCAGGAGGATTTAATGAGGTAACACACATAGAAGCCTTCAGGTCCAGTGTAGAGTTGATGCTCTGGAAACACTTGTTGAGTGAATGAACACAAACTCCACACAGAGCAACTCAAGATTCAAGCTACCTCCTCTCACCTTCACCTTTGAACGTACAGACACACGCATACACACTCCTCTGTGCACACACTGTATACGCCTGCAGATGCACATATACACACACTGAATGCACGTGTGTATTTATGTACAAATGGGCACCATTTCAGCCACAACAATCGCTGTCATTCCTCAGTCTCCACCCTCAAGGCCTCTGCACACCTTCCCTCTGTCTGGCAGGCCATTCCCCGGACCTTCACCTGTGCTGGTTTACTCCCTTCCTGTAGGCTCTCATAGCTCTGTTTTCATTTTTCTCTATGTCTTTACATAGATTTATGTTCATAAACCTAAAACGTAGTAACGGTACTGTGACCTTTTCATTCCCGCTTCTCTTTCCCCACCCAAGACTGAGAGCTTCCTCAGAACAGGTATTTTTTTTTTCCTCTCTAGTCTGAATATCTAGCACAGGAGACACGGTGAGGGGCTGAATTAATGAGTTGAGTCAGTAACTTGGAGCTGTTCTTCCTAAGTATTTATTCCTGAAAATCTATTTCCACCACAATCTATGAACAAATATTTAATAAGATGCTACACTGAAATGCCAAAGGAACATGGTTCGGATCCACCAACTACTCCATGGGTGAAGGATGGGAAGTATCATTCCATGCAATTTACTGCTTCTGAAAACCCACTAGAGGGCCAGGTATGAGTCAGTTCTCACTCAATGGCACACAATGACAAGAACAACGTTGTAAGGAATTCCACTCAAGACTTTGGGAGAAAACCATGAACTGTACTCACAAGAAGTTAAATTTCCTCCTAACACAGGTGAAACATCATGTAACACTGCCGCACGCCATGGTCTCTGAGTTGGCGTATATGAGTGTGAAAGGTGGACGATGAAGAAAGAAGACAGATCACCAATACCGTATAAGTGCAGTCATTTTTTTTAACCCAAGGCAGTGGTTTTATATTTATCTCTACAAAATGTTACCATTTAACTTTAATCTAACTTTTTAGTTTATCTATGTTGTTTATCTCACTTTTGCCTTTCAATATATTTGTTCTCATGCAGGCTTTGTATGATCTGCATATTTGAAAAGCCTTGCTTCTATGTTTCTATGTAAGGTGATAATAAAAGTATTGACTTAAAAAAGGAGACAGAAAAAACTGTGGTACTGGCAAAGAAGATTGAACATACAGATGAATGAACCAATGGATCTTAAACAATACAATTAGAATGGCAAGCCTTCCTCTAATGTCTAAAGCAGAGGTCTAGTAAAAGTCAGAGAACCTCTCAATGAGATGAATTGACAAAACAGTCTTAGCAAAGGGTTCAGACTGCACTGATGAAACACCAGGCATTGTTTTTCTTTGTTGTACATAAGATGGCTCAATAGAAACTAACAAAAATAACAGAAAACCACAATATATGATCAGTGTAACAACCACACCCTAGTATTTCAGTATCTTCTACTGCTTTGTTTTAGGTTAGGCATAGTTAGGTACTAGGGATATTATAGCTAATGTTAGATGGATCTTGGCAGAAAGCAGAGAATACCAGAGGAATGTCAATCTGTTTCATCGACTATGCAACAGTTTTTGACTGTGTGGCTCACAACAAACTGTGGCTGACTCTGAGAAGAATGGGAATCCCAGAACATTTGATTGTGCTTATGCGAAACCTATACTTGGACCAAGAGGCAGTCGTCAGAACAGAGCAAGGAAACACTTCATGGTTCGAAATTGGGAAGGGTGTCCGCCAGAGATGTATTCTGTCTCCATACCTGTTCAGTCTGTATGAAGAACAGATCATCCAGAATGCTAGGCTGTACAAGGAGGAATGTGGCATCAGGATTGGTGGAAGAGCCATCAACAACCTGTGTTATGCAGATGGCACTACCCCGCTTGCTGAAACTGAGGAGGACCTGAAGCGCTTGCTGCAAAAGATCAAGGACTGCAGCCTTCAATATAGATTGACGCTCAACATCAAGAAAACAAAGATTCTCACCACTGGGCCAACTGGTAGCATCATTATGGATGGTGAAGAGATTGAGTGAGATTGTTAACAGCTTTAGTTTGCTTGGCTCCACAATCAACACTCTTGGTATCAGCAGACAGGAAATCAAAGGACTAATTGCATTGGGAAAGTTGGCTGTCAGGAACCTCTCTACAGTACTGAACAGCAATGATGTCAGGCTAGAGATTAAGGTGCACCTGATTCAGACCATAGTCTTTGCAATTGTGTGCTGTGCATCAGAAAGCTGGACAATGACTAGGAATGATATAGAAAGAGAATTGATGCTTTTGAGCTGTGGTGCAGAAGAAGAGTGTTGAGTATACCATGAACGGCTAGGAGAACAAACAGATTTGTCCTGGAGAGGGTGAAGCTTGGCTGCTCCTGGGAGGCAAGGATTCTGAAGCTTCATCTGAGATACTCTGTGTATGTTTCAAGGAAGGACCAGTCCTTGGAGAGGGACATCATGTTTGGGAGAGTGGAGGGACAGGGCAGGAGAGGAAGACCCTTGATGAGATGGATTAATTCAGTGATTGAGGTAATGGGAGTAGGTGTGTCAGAGACAGTGACGTTGGCACAGGATAGAGCAGGGTTTAGGACTCTTGTACATAGGGTCGCTATGAGTCGCAAGCGACTTAATGGCACATAACAACAACAACAATATAGTTAGGCATGTGTCTCACTAGTCAGAATGATCTAACTTAGCTTTCTTGTTCCAAAAATCCTCTCTGATCATCAGCCTAGAACAAGAGAGATCTACTAACAGGGAACATATTACCAATAGAAACAAGCTGGTAGATTCCAGCTGAGTTCTCCCAGGGAAACATCACGGCACATAGTAAATAACAAGCCATAGGAGTGACAACCAGCCACTACCAATATACCAGTTGTATTTCCAAATTGGAAAATGGGGTAGTTCCTTATCTGTAATTATTTAGCCGAAACGAATGTGACTTCCTGTTTTCAAACACCCACTGGAACGTGAGCTATGAGTCTGTTTTGATTCAACAGTATCTAAAAACAACGTGGTAGCTCTACAGACACTACTGGAAGTTAAGTAGAATCTATTGGACAGATATGAATGACATAGTCTGTGTTCTATCTCATACAGCACTTGTGACTGTGCATTCAGGTGGAGTTTTCACAAGTACACTTCAATGGGTGGATGGCTGGAGGAGCAGATTGATGGGCGGGCAGGTAGACGGGTGAGTGAGTGATGGATGGACAGACAATGGATGGGCGGGTGAATGGGTGGATGGATAGGTGGGTGGAGGGTAGATGGATAGGTGAATGGAGAGTGGAAAGGTGAATGGGTAAATAGATATATGGATGAATATGTACGCAGGTGGACAAATGGATATATGGACAAACAGATAGCTAGAGATCTGTACACACACAGAGAGAGAGAGAGAGAGAGAGAGAGAGACACCTCTCTAAAGTTCACTTTCCATCACTTTGGTTTTTTTTATTTTATTTTTGCCAAAGACCTACATGAGCAATTGTTTTACCCAAAAGGTGGCAAAGTTAGCATTCAGTATTTGCTTCATAGTGAGGTGTTGTGTACCTTAAAGAGCTAGCTGTGGGAGTAACATCACCAAGCCCCTTCCCCTAGAATGGCACACAACATCTCAGCACCAAGCCACCAGAGCTTTGAACTGTGCATGTGAACACTGTGGTGAGTATTATTTTAAGTTTTAGACATCATTTCTTATGATTTAGTAAGCCTTTTAGGGAGTCTGGGAAGGCTTAAAAAAAGCTTTTCCATACAGTACGGTAATGGCTTCTTTACTTTATACCTTTTGGGTTTATAAGAGATTACACAAGAATGCTCTCATTTTTTGAGATCTTGAGAAATTTAATGGGAAGTGACTGCCCATCTTTCTCCCTCAGAGAAGCTAATGGATTTGAACCACAGAGTTTCAGTCAGCAGAGCAAGGCATAACACACTGTGCCACCAGACATGTGTGTGAGAGGTAGAGAGAAAGTTCGAGAGTGTGTGTGTGTGTACAGAGGGAGTTCTAGGGGCTTACTCATAGGGATTGTGTCACTAATCCAAAAAGTAGCATCTCTCTGGTGGTTTGGATCCAACAGCGACTCCTCAGAAGAGCAGCCATCTCCTCCCGTGTGATTCTGAGCAATGAGGAGTTTGTTAGGGTTTCTGGTTGTTGTTGTTTTAGGAAATACACTTATACACCGGCCCACACATGTGCATATTATGATAACAACTCTATAGGTGAAAACACAGAAGCTGGAGCGTTTTACTAATTAGCCACAAACCTTAACACCAGAGAGTGGGCAGTTCAACTGAGATCTGAGTCCCATTATAAGACCGCCCTCCAGTACTACAGCCGACAGCCAGCCCTGACAAGTTCTCATTAACTTTTGACGAAACCAATCAGTCCAATGGAAATAAAAGACCGGAAAGAGGTGCCTGCTATTTCTTCTTTCCCTGGTTCAGCGACCGCTTGCGAGCTGAAGGTTCTCAGTGAAGATTGATATAAATGGGCACTGTGGTCTGGCTAATTGAACCTGCAGACAGCAGTAACAAGTCCACCCCTGTCGAGAACGGGTAGCCCTCAACAGGGCTCTCTGAGAACAGGGTCTCAGATGATGACCCTGTGAGGTGGGCATTGGTGCCAATAGTGTAGACAATGATGACAAACATTAAACACACATTGAGGGCCAGACACTTAGCATATTAGGCTATTTAGTCCATCCACGAGGAGCCCTGGTGGCACAGAGGTTAAGTTCTTGACTATCAACCAAAAAGTTGGGGACCTGAACCCACTAGTGCTCCATCTGAGAAAAGCGTGGCAGTACACTTCCAGAGAGATCAAAGGAAACGCTTTAGAGCCATTGTCTGTCCCATGACTTAGAATCAAGTCAATGGCAATGGGTTTCGATGGGTTAATCCACCCACAGGAGCTGCCATTGTGCCCATTATAGAGAAGAGCAAGTCAAGGCTCAGAGAGCCTTAGCAAGTCATTCATGGTCACAGAGCTGGGCTGTCCACGGATCCCCTCCTGAGTTCAGGCAAAGGTTTATACTGCGCCTGCGTGACTTTCTGGCCAGGGCTCTGCCTTTTCCAGTCGACCAGGACATGCAACTCAGAGTAGAGCCTTGTGAGGAGTAATAGATCTTCACAGTGTCATGCAGGGCTCTGAGCAAAGAGGTACTTTGTCTCTAAACAAAATTAAACTGCCCCTTCTCTGTCCCCTGTTGACTGGTGGGTATCACTCAACAGCCTGTGGTGGGTCTGCTTCCAGAGTGCAGTCCTGTAGGTCTTCACGGTTACATTTCCCCTGGAGGTCAGCCCGAGGGCTCCTTAGAGGTGAAGATGCTGACACTTCATCTCACATACTCTGGGCATACTATCAGGAGGTGCTGGTCCCTGGAGAGGAGCATTATTGTGGGAGAGTAGCGGGTCATCAAAGGAGAAGAGTGCCCTCGATGAGATAAATTAACACTGTGACTGCAATAATGGGCTTGAGAATGGCAGAGGATCATGCAAGGTTTCCATCAGTCGTACAAGGGCTTGCTATGAGTCGGAGTTGACTCACCAGCACCTAACAATAACAACAACCGAAGGCTTGGAGCTACAGTGGTATCAAGACCAGACCGGAAGACTGAAGGTTATAGGGAAGGCTCACTCTCAGGCATAACCCTCACCCATCACTCTCCAGTGAGGGAGAAATCACACTGTCTCCATTGCTAAGCCGCTACTCTGCACCAAGTGAGACTCATTGAACGGCAGGAGAGACCACTTGTGGGCCCAGAAGAGCTATTTGGTTGGCTTGGTTGTTCATTTGGGGGGCTTTTTTTAAAAGGAAATGAAATGAGCTTTTAATTCAAACACAGCCTCCAAGAAAATAATTCAAGGGGGAAGGAGGAAGAGGCAAGAGCTGAGATGGGGAGAGAGAGAGAGAGAGAGAGAGAGAGGTGGGAGGAGCTGGCTGAGGGAGAAGCAGGGAGGAGATGAGGGAGGGGAGAAAAGAAAGAGAAATAGGAGGAGGAGGCAGGAGAGGAGAGAGAGTGAAGGCGAAAAGTAAGTGGTTGCAAAGAAATTGGTGGGACTAGCAAGGAAAGGAAATTATTAACAGTGCAGCTGAAATCATAAAACTTTCATGTTTATAGGAAATGCAAGGTTCCAGAGTTGAAGGCAAGTAGTTATCTCTTAAATGTGCCAGCTATCTTAAAGTAGCAGGACCTCTGAAATATTCTTAAGAGGTGAGACTAGCACCTCATGTAACTCGGGGACAGGATGCCTTTACCCAGAGATAACAATAAAAGCATGTTGGGAAGTGTCTACCCAGAGGGACAGACAAGAGCCACCACCCCGCCCCCGGTGGAGCCCCTGGCAGGTGAGAGGCAGGTCAGAAGATGCAAGAGCTCTCAGGTAGAAATACAGCCTGGCTCCAGAAAAGATCTACTGCAAACCCAGGAGACTTCCAGGCAGGGGCTCTGGCAAGGTTGCATAGACTTTATGCATCAGAGGCAATGGAAGTTTCCTCCAAAGGCAAAAGGGAGGGAAGCAACTCAATACATCAGGAAAAACATGTCTGGCAGCCGGAGTCTGGCAGGTCAAATCCAAGGCCGCCTCCCTGCCTCTCATGTATTGTCGAGCTCCACACTGTCACTGTTCACAACTGAACATTCTTTCTGATTACAGAGCCTTATGTGCTCACTGAGGGAGCTCTGGTGGCCTAGTGGTAAGGAGATGTGCTGCCAATCTTAAGGCACCCAGTTCGAATCCACCAGCCATTCCGTAGGAGAAAGATGGGCAGTCCCCTCCCACACAGTTAATGGCCTCTGCAAACCTGCTGGAGGGCCAGCTATGAGTGGGTTCTGACTCGACAGTATATAACAACAACATAGCCTAGTGGTAAGAAGCTATACTGCAGTCTTGAAGGCACATGGTTCAAATCCACCAGCTGCCCCACAGGAAAAGGACGGACAATCTTCTCCTGTGTGATTTACTGTCTCTGAAAATCCACCAGAGAGTCAGCTATGGGTCGGTTCCAACTTGAAGGTAAACAACAACATGCCCTCTGAGGGAGCTTTGGTGGGCTAGTGGGTAGGGAGTTGTGCTCTCAACACAAAGCCAGACAGTTCGAATCAATCAGCTGTTCCTTGAGAGAAAGATGGGGAATCTCCTTTCATGTGATTTACAGCCTCTGAAAATTGGAGAGTCTGCTATGTGTTGGTTGCAACTCAACAGCAGTTAGTAGAAAAGTTGCACGTCCACTGAAGGAAAACACATGTCAAGAATCTATAGATGTAGAGAAAACTGTCAGAATCTCCCACTCAGAAGCAAACACGGGAAAAAAAATTGGAAAAAAATTAAAAAAAAAGAAGCAAACACTGGGAGATAGTTCTGCCTGGTGGGACGAGTCGCTGAGAGCGAGGTTAAAGACCCACAAACAGGACGATCTGAAGCACGCATTTCACCTGCTAGAGTCTCAGTTCCCTCAAGGAAGAGCTCTGGTGGCCTAGTGGTAAGAAGCTGCACTGCAATCCCGAAGGCATTTGGTTCCAATCCACCAGCTGCTCCAAGGAGAAGGATAGGCAGTCTCCTCCAATGTGATTAACAGCCTCTAAAAACCTGCTAGAGGGTCAGCTAGGGGCTGGTCCCAACTCAACATTACACAACAACAATAGTGCAAATAGCTAACACACTATCTGCTAACTGAAAGGTTCAAGTTAGCCCAGAGGTACCTCCAAAGGAAAGTCTGGTAGCCCACCTTCAAAAATCAGCCATTGGAAACCCTATGATGCACCAATCTGTTCTGACACACACGGAATGGCCATGAGTTGAAGTTAATGCAAAAGCAAGTCACTTGCTCTTTCGTACAAAAAAACAATTAAAATCTATTGCTTGGCTGCACTGTTCAGCATGCACGGAGAAGCTACTGATATTATTTATTGCTGTGATTAACATACAAGTGCGTTTCCTTACAGCCTTTCTCTCTGATCCTTAAATGTGGTCGACACATCTCCACCGAGTGACGCCACAAAGGCTTTCCTAGGCTACAAACAACAACAACAACAAAAGACACTTTGAAAACTTCTGATGCTGGCAAAGAATAGTAAACATACCACAGACAGCCAGAAAAACAAATGTGTCTTGAAAGAGGTGTAGCAAGAAGGCTTCTTCAACATGGATGATAAGATGTCATTGCACATACTTTGGATGCATCAGAAGGGGGTGGAGACCTGGGGAAAGCCATTCCATTTGCAGAAGGTCACTGAAACAAATAGTAGGGAGACGCTCCATAGGGCAGACCGGCACAGTAACTACAACCATGGATCCAAGTGCAGCAATGAACGTGAACGTGGTGCAGGATCAGCAGTGTTTCATTTTGTGTACAGGGGGCCTTTAAGAGGCGGAACTAACTCACTGGCACCTCACAGCACATTTTCTCTTTGGATCCAGGAGGAGCACCAAGGCCCATTCTGATTCTCTTTCCATCACCTGAAGAACATGCAGATGCTGCACTCAGCTGCTCTGAAGATGAAGGCAGGTAGAGAATCCAGAAAGAGTAGCAGCTGGCAGGGCCATGGCAGCCTTAGAAAGCACCTCTCTGCCTGTCCAGGAAAACCACCAGGCTTCTCACCCAGAGACACGTCAGGACCCATGTCTGATTTTCTCCCCACGTGCATCCCAATACAAAATTGATGCTGGAGCCTTTTAGATTCATCACTCAGCGTATACAACCTCAGGACCTTTGCACACATCACCCCTGCCCTTGCCCTGCTCCTCCTTGGCACCTGATGGGACCACACCTTTTCCTACTGACCAGGCTATTCTCAAACAGCCCCCTCCCCAGGAAGCCCTTTCTGATTGCTCTATTTAAACCAGGGCATCTGACTGGGTCCAATCCCCTGCTGATAATTCCCCTTTCTGTCCCAGATAGACTGAATCCGAACCTATAGTTTAACAAGATCCCCAGATGATTCTTATGTATATATAGTCTGAATCATAAGAATACATGAGAATCACCTGGGAATCTTATTAAAATGGAGATGCTGATTCAGTCTGGCTGGGGTGGAAATGCAAATTCTCAACAGGGAGTCAAACCGGAATAAACCAGTTTAAAGTCCTGATTTAAAATAGCAACCCCGCAGTGTCACCTCCTCTAGCTGTCCTGTTCGCCCTTCCCTGCTCCTTTTTCCCATAGTGCTGCTCACCACATACGGAGCTCTGATGATGGGTTTGTTGTGTTACGTGCTGGGCTGCTCACCAAAAGGTCAGCCGTTTGAAACCACCAGCTACTTTGCCAGAGACTGGTGGGCACTTTCCCTCCCAAAGTTGTGACCAGGTCACAGGGTTAACCTGTGGAAAACCTGCAAGGCAAAGATCCAAAGAGACTCCTATTCGCACCACTTCAAAGCACATCCTCCCAAGACCACAGGCATATGGATTCCAGTGAAAGATGGCTTTTTTTTAAAGGGCAGATGTACTTAATCAAACTTTAAACATTAAAAAACAAAACAAAACCAAAACCTACCAAAGCAGCACTTTCAACATTTTTCGGGGGGGGGGGAAGCTCTCCTGAATAAATAGTAAGAAGTTGTGCTTCCATCCCAAAGGCATGTGGTTCGAATCCACCAGCGGCTTTGCAGGGAAAGATGAGTAATCTCCTCCCATGTGGCTTATGGCTTCTGAAAACCTGAGGGTCAGCTGTGAGTCGATTCCAACTTGACAGTAAACAAGAACAACTTCTGGGGAAGACAAGACATGGGCCCCATCTCATCTGTGATTAGAAAGCTCACTCCCTGCCTTATCCGTGCACTGGCTTGTGATTTGTTTGCATAATGCAGCCCTTTGAGCAGAGAATGTGGGGAGGCAGCAGAGGGCCAGGGGTTCACAGCAGGTGCAGGGGCTGGTTGCCCACGAACCAGGGAACCATGGAGCATCTCTGAGCTGCCTTCACTTTCTGGAGTGGAAGTTTTATCTTTTTTTTTTCATTCCTCTGTGTTACACAATGCCATTTCACTCGTCATTCAGTCTCAGTGTCAGTTCTGGCAAAAGATCTAACAGAAACATGCTCGGGTTCCTTTCCCCCTTAACTGCACCCAGACGGTAAAGTGATCGCATTAGCAGTGTCTGTGCATCTCAGCTGCTGGCTTGGGGAGGCACCCAGCTTGCCCGCCAGTCTTTGCATAAAGGGACCAGGCATCGCGCCATTGATTATGATAGGGTCGTGGAACAGCCAGCAGGATATTGATTTTGGTCTCCAACCTGCACTTTTCTCCTGCGCTGGGACTGAGCTGTTGCTGTTACTAGCTCCTGCCACATCAACCACCACTGCACAGGGAAGCCAGGGACAAGAGGGCCACATGCTGCCAGGCCACTGTGATGCATGGCTTTCTCCTTGTCTGACTTTTCCCGGAGTCAATCACCAAGACTTCCTTCTTGTCCATCTCACCTGCAAGCTCCAGTGAAGCCTGTTCAGCATCAGAGCAACAAGCAAGCCTTCACTGGCTGAAACACAGTGGTGTGCACGAGGAGCACTGGCCAGGAATCAAACCCGGCCACAGGGGTGGAAGGTGAGAATTCTACCGCTGAACCACCACTGGCCCCTTGGGATTTAGTTGCTAATCTCAAACTCATGGATTCCAGGAAAGTATCGCAGGACCACTTGCCTCCACAAACCCTAAGAACTTTGATAAATGTCGATAGTTGTAGAGGGGTTTCAGGCCTTTTGTTCATAGGGTCGCTATGAATCGTGCTTGACTAGAAGACAATCAACAACAATATCCCAGGACCAGGCATTTTCAGACAGAAGGTTTTGTTCTAAGAGGTGAAGTTTAGCCACACTACCTGCAGACATAATAAAGATCTCTAACATTCATATATCATATGAAGATGATTTGTATACAGAAATGAACATGTGCTTTTAAGAATTAAATGGTTATTTAAAGACTACTATCTCTTAGTCAACTGAATGCAAAAACCTACAGAGATTCTAAAACTCTGCTGAGTTTCCTTAATAGCTTTTTGGACTTTGAAAAGTCAATATCTCATTCGATTTCATTCAAGCGGTAAGTTGAGCTGATACTTTGTGTCCTAATTTTACATAAATGAGCTCATTTAACTCTCTCAGCCACTTTAGGAGGTAAGACCTATCTTTATCCCCATTTTACAGATGAGGAAAATGAGGTGTCATGGGAGAGGTAGGAGAGTTCTCGAAAGACACACAGAAAGGTGGAGACTCCACAACGTGGACCCAGGCATTCCATCTCCAGTCCCTGCTTGGCACATGGCAGCGGTAGAGTTCTCAGCCAATGACAAATGGGGAAACCGAGGCCCATCTCCTGTCAAATTCTTCCCTAGAGTTCACAACAGAAGGGCTCTGTTTATAGTGAGTTGTCCTGTTACCACAGAAGCCAGACTTCCCTGATGGTTCAGAGTCACCAGTGGCATCGAAGGAACAAGAAGAGCAGTCTCCTCTCGTGAGATTTACATCCTCAGAAACTCAACAAAGGGTCAGCTCTGAGTTATTACTTGGTGATGCAGAGACTGAGTTTTATGTGAAAGAGACAGATGTGGTCATCCAGTGTGCAATCCCCACCCCATTCCCCCGTACCTAAGCACCTAGGACACTTTGTGGACTCTGCAAGTACAGTGCCCTGCATTCCTGGGTGCATGCTGACCCCTAAATGGGGTGCATTCCTCTGCTTTTTTGGGGTGGCATGCATTAATAACCCCATCTGCCACATTAACCTTGGGATCTATTCAATCAACATTCACCAAGATCCTGCCACATGGAACTTGGCTGAGAGCAGGAGCGATGAGGGGGGGCTCAGGGGTCAGACAGACCTGGTCTCTCATCCATTTCTTCCCTCAGTTCACAGAAACAGTGGCACTTCTACTCTACAATGGGACTGAGCTATACACCAAGTTCAAGGTGAATCCCAAAGACAAGGACACTGTCATCACGGATTCAGAATCTAGTCAGGGAGATGGTTCCTAGGAAACTCAACATGTAAGCAAACAGGAAAGCAGGGAACTGTGGCGAACACTATGATGCAAATAAACAGGATGACAGGGATAGAACGAAGCTGGTGGTAAGAGCGGTGAGTGAAGAGATCTTTAAAATAGGGCCACATCACCTCTCACTGACAAGTTATATGAACAAGTCTCAGTGCCTCCAAACTTCAGTTTCCACATCTGTAAATGGGGATGGCAAGATCTATTGCATATTTAGGATAAACAGAGCTCTGGTGGTGCAATGGTTAAGTGCTCAGCTACTACGTGAAAGCTTGGCAGTTCAAGCCCACCACCTGCTCCATCGCAGAAAGATTTGGCAGTTTGTTTCTGCACAGATTACAGACTAGGGAACCCTGAAGGCAGTTCTATTCTGTCCAATGGGGCTGCTATGAGCATGAATGGGCTCACGCTCATCACAACATAGACTATGCAAAGATAAGCACTGGCAGGCTCAGAGGTTACTGTGAGCACTAGGGACTCGGACATAAACAAGACATCCGTGCTCCCCAGGAGGAGTGAGGCCACCTGGAAGTGAGATGCTGACAGTGTGAATGGGGCTGTCACTGCCGGCCCTCTCGTGCAACCCCACACCTGCTGCCACTCCGCACCAGTTCCAGGCGTATTACATGTTCTCCAGCCTGGCCCAGCCAGCACCAACCATAAGAGGCAGGCGGGAAGCATCTTCCTCCTTCAGTCACATCAGGTCACTAGCAGAGAGGAGGCAGGCACACGGGCTTGGTTTCCTCCTTTCTTTTTATCCCTGACACACCAGGCCAAATAATGGGTATGGGAGACCTGGAAGGCCTCACAGGGAGACGACAGGCCTTGGCAGAGATGGATGGTCTCATGGAGCCAGCTTGCCAGGAGAGCTGGGATCAGCATCGCAAAGGGCAGAAAGGGTCACGTGCTGTCTGGCCAAGTCACATTGCTCCTCAAGCTGATGTGCCTTCCTGTTCTGCCTTCAGGCCAGGGGCAGGGACCTGGGAACTTAACAGTGTAGGCCACCACTAGCTTGAGTGTGACAGAGCCATGCTCTGGGGAGAAGAATTAGGACCTGTGGGCCAATGGTCAAGGTCAAGAAGTCATGTTGTCCAGTATCATTTAATAGCCCCAGATGGACGGCTGGGAGATCTCTTCAAAGAATGGCTGCCTTTTGACATCCTTAACACGTTGCCACACACTTTTAAATTGACGACCATGCTTAGAAACACATTTTTTTTCGCTATAGCCATCATTTGTGGCAACGTGTTAAAGATTCCCCAAAACCAGGTGTCTGAGTGAACACTCTCCATTCTCACTGCTTTCCAGATGATTCTGATTGTGATTCTGACCCAATAAAACAGAGCAGAACTACTCCACTGGGGTTTCCCAGACTGTAATGTTTATGGAAGCAAATTACCAAATCTTTCTGCTATGGAGCAGCTGGTGGGTTTGAACTGCCAGACTTTTTGTCAAAGCCAAGTATTTTATCTACTGCACTAGACACAAATATATGTATATGTATGTGTGTGTGTATAAATATGTAGAAAAGGAGACACAAAGGTTACATACAGATAATCACAGTTATAGAAACTGACACACATATACATGTAGGCACAGACACACATGTATTAACATACATAGACATACACTATACATGTAGATACACAAACATATAGAGACAAACTCATATAAATGTATATAAAAATGTAGAGTCACAGACTCCAGGGGGCTTTGGAGGCTGTAAACTACACAGGAGGAGATGGCCCTTCTTATTCTCAAGGAGCCACTGGTGGATTAGAACCTCCAGAGAAATAGCAACCTTGGTTTAATGGTACAACTCTGTATGGACCACACACCATCTATACTATTGCTATTGTGCACTGTTGAATCAGAACCATCTCATAGCTGATCCTCCAGTGGGTCTTCAGAGGTTCTAAACTGCTTGAGAGGAGATTGTCCATCTTTTTCCTGCAGAGCAGCTGGTGGATTTGAACCATGTGGCTTCAAGTTGACAGCACAACTCCTTACCACAAGGCCTCAGAGTAACTGTGAAAGAATCCTGAGAGATCCTGCAGGAGTGTGCCTAAGGCCAAGCAGATAAGACCTCATGGCTCTGAATCCATCTCTGAAGAAGATGGTAGAAAGAGTCTGTACTGGAGACCTGGCACACAGATTAAGACCACCCCTTGGAGAAAATCTGAAAATACAGAAAAGCACTAAAATGTGGTTCTGTCTGTGGTCAAGTCATTCTAAGTTATTCAGTATGACCTCCAATTTATTTTAAGACGTTCCAAGATCTATCATTTCTACACTGAGAAAAAAATGACCCAGCAATGTATTCAGTGTCTCCTGGGCTGGGAGCATTATAGCAGGTTTAGTAAATCCAAGAATTACACACATACACATACAGTTGACACATACAGTTACACATCGAAGCTTCCTGCTGAGGCAAGCACCCTGAATGCCCTTCGGTGGCTCCCTGGTAAGTGTGAACAACTGCTGGCTTTCAAGGTCTTCACAACATGACAGCATCTTTGACTTTATCTTCTTGGGTCTGTATCCACATCTCTATTTATAGTCTACCACCTGGGCAAACTGCATTGTTTGCTACTGTTAACTGCCATTCACAGTGAGTCCACATACAATGGAATAAAACACTGCCCATTCCAATGCTACTTCTGTCACAGGCTGTAAAGAGAAGACACATCCACAGGGTTCTCATTGGCTGGTTTTTGGAAGTGGATCACCAGGCCCTTCTTCCAAACCCACCTTAGCCTGGACGCTCTGGTGAAGCTGCTCAGCCTTGCCATGGATTCAATTATGTCCTCCCAAAATCTGTGTCAACTAGGCTAGGTCATACTCTTCAGTATTATATAATTATCCTGTGTGTAAATCCTAACCTCTATGGTGCTAATGGGGCAGGATTAGAGGCTGTTACACAATAAAGTAATCATTCCCTATGCTGTGATTGATGGTATCAGTCTATCATTTGTAAGGAGATTAGGGTAGGACACAATACCCTTGATTAGGTCACAACACTGGGGATGGCTGTGTCACCTTTTGTCTTACTTTAAAAAACTAACAAAACCCCCATACTTTCAATTTCATTGTTACTGAGTCAGAATTGCCTCATAGCTGACCCTCCAGAGGGTTTTCTGAAAGCTGTAAATTATTACAGCCTGTGGAGCCTCCTATATGGGGGAGATTGCCCAATTTTCTCCCTTGGAGCTGCTGGTGGATTTGAACCACCAGAGAGGTTTCACCTTTGTGTTAGAAGAGCAGCTCTCTACGGATTACATCATCAGAGGTCCCTTTTCATTGCCTCACTGGAGAGAAGAGGAAAGAGAAGGAAGCTGAGAAGGGCGGACCTCAATACTATCAAGAAAGAAGAGCCAGGAGTAGAGTGCATCTTTTGGACCTAGATTCCTGCACGAGGAGACTCCTAGAATCAGGGAGACACACAAAGAGAAAGCTTCCTTGAGCCAGAATACTGAATTCAGACATCTAGCCTCTGAAACCATGAGAGAAAAAATTTCTGTTTGTTAAAGTTACTCACTGTGTGTCGCTTACAGACTCCTTAGATAACTAACACAAGCTTCATACATGCTTCCAGTGAGAGGCAAGTGTTGGCTGTGCATGAGGCATACAGAAGTACTGGTCAAGAACTGAACCCAGGTCTCTTGCACGGAAGGCAAGAATTCTACCACCGAACCACCACTGACTCTCTCTGGGATGCTTAGGTTCCCCTAAATATATGTCATGCTTTCACACCTCTGTGACTCTGCTCTATACAAAATTATGTCCTTCTTCCCCCAACCCAAGAACCTATCAAATGCCATCCAACCTTCCAAGTAGACCTCAAGTGCCGCCACCACCGAGAAGACTTTCTGGCTTTCTCTAGGGCTTTGACCATCCTGGATCAGTGGCTCTTAGACTTGGAAGCTTCAGCATCACATAGAGTTTCTGATTCAGGAGGGAGAAGCATGAGCATCTTCACTCCCAAGTGATGCTGATGTTACCGGTCTCAGGGCTACACTTTGAGAATCAAAGCACTAAGCCAGTAGTGATAGATTTCTTAACGTCTTTCCTGCTTCCTTGTAAAAGTGGTGGATGAGCAAGTGTTCAAGTTCCCCTGCTGATACCCCTTGACATGCATTACAGAGATCAAGGGTCTCCTCAAAATTCTAGCCCTGCCTTTTTTGAATGACCCAGTTTATCTTGCCAGGGAGCACCTCCATTCCCAGGAGGACCCACTCCACACAGGCAAACGATCTGCTTGTCCTGACGCCTTACCACCTCACAGTCTCCCCGTCACCAGGCAAGAGTCGGAATTTGGGCTACTGGAGAATTCTGCTGTGGTTGGCAAAAGCGAATGGCCCGTGTCCTTACACAACATGCTGACCTGGTTGGTAGAATAAATGAAAGGGCACTGGAGCCATGTAAAACGTGGGCTCGCTGGCTCGCTGGAGTCTCTTTCCATAGTTTTCTTCTTGACACATAAAAGCCACCTTGTTACATAACGGGATCCCAATGCACTGAATTAACAAAATGGATTCCAGACCCTTTTCAGGAAACACAGCTATTATAGCTCTACTGGTGTGCAGTAATAGCCCTTCTCTGAGGCCCCTAGCCTTACCTATTCTTCATCTCAGCTGTGCAGAGCAAATTCTATCATGTCATTCCTCTGCTTAACTCCCTCCTATGCTCCTCTCTGCCCTTAGATAAAGCTCAAAGTCTTACACATGGCAAGAAACTGATCAAAATGCCAAACCCACTGCCATTGAGCAGAACTCAACTCACAGTGGCCCAAGCAGAACTGCCCTACACGTTCCCAAGGCTGTAACTCTTGACAGCCATGCCTTTCTCCCTCAGGAGTGACTTGTGAGTTTGAACCATCAACGTCCTGGTTAGCAGCTAAGCACTGAATGACTGCATGGCCAAGGCTCCTTATGACGTTGCAGTTTTCCACATTCTACCCTCAATGTCCTGTTCTAACCAATCCCTCTAAATGTTCTGTGTCTTCCTCCTTCAAAATTCATTCTCAACAGGTTCCCTCAGGCCCCTGGAATGGCTCTCCAGCCTCCTGTGCCTGTCCCAGGTTTCTCGCTGGACACAGCGGACACTTTAGGGGTCCACAGTCCACACTCTGGGGACAACACTGTACACTGCAGGACCTTGCAGCTTCCCTGGTCTGTGCTCTGCAGATGTCAGTCCATTCCCTTCCCTCCAGTGATGAAGCCAAACATGACTCAAGACATGGCCTAGGCTTTCTTTTCTTTCCTGAAGCTTCAAAAGATAGACTTGAAAGAAAAGAAAGAAAGAAAAAAAACAGGTAAGAAGCTAAAGTCTTAAAAGCTTTTTTACTAAGCTCATCTCCTCAGATGACAGGCAGGAGGAAGACTTATCAGTGCTGTGCACGTGGAACAGAGGGCTGTGGGGACCACACAGCCAGCAGGGGGGCTGCAGGACCAGCAAGGGGGTACCTCAAAAAAGGCCTGGGCAGCGCCTAGGGACACCTCCAGCCTCAGTCAGTGCAAAACTTCACCTTCTGGAAATGGTACCCTCTCAGCTAAGAGGTGCTGGGCTGAGTGAGAGGAGAGGAGAGAGAGAGAGAAGATAGATAGATAGATAGATAGATAGATAGATAGATAGATACATACATACATACATACATACATACATACATAGATAGATAGATAATAGACAGAAGATAATAATTAATAATGATGATGAAGATAGATAATAATTGATGATGATGAAGAAAGATGATAGATAAAAGATAATAATTAATAATGATGATAATGAAGATAGATAGATAATTGATAATAACTAATAATGACGATGATGAAGAAAGATAGATAGATAGATAGATAGATAGATGAGAGATAGATGGGAGAAAGAAGAGAAAGGGTCAAAAGTATTGGAGCTGTGATACACACACCCACACACTCACAACCACTGATACCCCACAGAAAAAAATCACACCCGCATTCTCCCGTATACACATACACTTGTCCCACATACTCACAAGTTTACATACAGATACACACTCACAAGAAAAGCTCACATAGCACAGGTAAAAGTGCACATATTCTCACATGCACACTGACAATTACACATATACACACATACACACTCAAATGCACCTGCTCACAAGTAAAGACACACACAAACCCACACATCACAGGTAAATGTACACATATTCTCCCCCACACGCACCTGCGTACAGGTAAAGATGCCCACAAACTACACACCACAAGCTACTGTACACATTCTCACACCCTCATGTGCACAGACAAATGAACACAAGCTCAAAGGCAGGATACACAAGCACACTCACGTGTACAAATTCACACACCTCAGCCAAAACCGCATATGTGTGCGCGTGCATGTGCACGCGCAGACACACACACACACAAGGACATGCATGCACACACAGCGGACACCCTCACCTCTGTGCCTCTAATTCTCGTTTCGTTTGCTCCTTTCCCTCATAAAACCATTCTGTGTCTGAGACAGTACTGCAGGGGAGAGGCTGCTGCGGGGAGGAGGCTGGGGGG
>NW_006399912.1:1336067-1347422 GCF_000299155.1 Elephantulus edwardii | reverse complement strand
GGGGGGAGGCTGCTGGAGGAAGGAGGCTACTGCAGAGGGGAGGCTGCTGGAGGGAGGAGGCTGCTGGAGGGAGGAGGCTGCTGGAGGGAGGAGGCTGTGAGGGCCGCAGGCCTAAGGTTCATATTGAGCAGATGCAGTCAGCGCTCATGACTGTCCACTCCGTCTCGGGTTGGGTGTGCATGTCTATGTGTGAGTCCCGGGCGGGAGGCTCCTCCTGCTCCTTGCTCTTCCTGCAAGCCCTTCTCTGCCTCTACACAGTTGCCATCGAGTTGATTCCAACTCCCGGTGGCCCCAGGTCAGAGTAGGAATGGGCTCCATAGGGTTTTCAATAGCTGAGCTTTTGGAAAGGCCTTTCTTCTGAGGGACCTCATGGAGGACTCCAACCTCCAGCCTCTCAGTTAGCAGCTGAGTTTTAACAATGCACACCCCACCCCCAGGGACTCCTCCCAACCTCCACTTGACACCAGGGCACCTTCTCAAAGCTACCGTGTTAGAGGCACCTCCCCTTCCTCTCTGATGCTCACTTCCAAAACCCAAGTGGTTATCTGTGCGGGCGGAGGTACAGGTGTTAATTAATAGTAATTAATGTTTTCTTACTTCAATAAATCTCTCTTACTGTATAATTTTAAAAGTTAATTTAATTTGTAAGACCTCGGTTCTTCCATGAGCCCTGCCTAGCCTCTCAAACTCATTTTCACAAAGCTAATTCTTGCCACGGCTGAGTTTACAAAAGGACTGAGGCAGATTAGGAATTCCAGGAGGGAAGGGGAACAAAACACGTCTCCATAAATTTTGAATCATGTTTCCAATGCGCTGGGTGGGGTGTGGGCTTGATAATTAAGGCGAATCTTCAATAAAGGTTCAATAAAATGACAAGTTCTTTTGTAAAGAGATTACTCATTCTGCTGTACCTACTCCCTTAAGCTAAAATGTTACATAAAAAGCCTCACTTTGAACAACCGTGCAAGTTTCTCAAGGGAAAACGACGCCCCTCAAGTTTTCAAAACCGCAAGCATCCTTTAGTTCCAAGAGGGGTTGGAACCCCAGCCACGGCTCTTACTAGCTAGATGGTCTCAGGCGACTGATAAAAGCTGAGCCCCTTTCTTCATCTATAGGATGGGAGCAAAAGCTTGTCTCTCAGGAGTGTTCTAAGGGTAAAAAATTGTGTGGAGTGAGTGTCCCAAAACACCAGGTACTCAATAAGCTGCTAGTCCAAAGCTGGTGCCTCCCTGGTGGCTCCAGTGCACCAGCAGCTCCTCAAGAGAAAGATCGTCCATCTCTTCCTGAGCAATTTACATCCTCCAAAAACCTGCTGGAGAGTCAGCTATGAGGAGGTTCCTACTCAATGGTTATGCAAGTGGGGAGAAAGGTGGAAAAGGAAGAGGAGGAGGAGGAGGAGGAAGGGGAAGGGGAGGGGAGGGGAGGAGAGGAGAATGTCTTTACCGCCTGTAGAGATAACCCTAACACCAGAAAGGACATGACAGTTGTATGCTATGAGCAACATGGAGAAAAGACTGTCAAGGAGTTCCTTTCCCTTGGATCCACAGACAACACTCACGGAAGCAGCCATCAAGGAGTCAAAGGATGTCAATACACCAGCCAAGTCAGCTGCCAAGGGCTTCTATGAGCTAGAGAACAGCGGCCTCAGTTAAGATGAGAACATCTGCAAATCCCCTACTTTGTTTAGAAACCATTCTCACTCTTTAAGTTCCTACAAAAAAAGAAACTTGTCCTGCAGTGATGCAAATGAGTTAAGAGAATTGTAACTGGGAAGATCCCAAAGGCCTTTCAGTTTTGCCTTGAAATAAAAAATAAAGATGCTTTTAAAAAAAAAAGACGACTATGGTAAATCTGACTCAAGCCATGATATTTTCAATTGCTTCATATGCATGTGAATGTTAAACAATGGACAATGAAGACTGAAGAAAAAATAGTATCTGAATTCTCTTAAAGAATATTGAATATACATTGACTGCCAAAAAACAATCTATTTTTTGCGTGAAGGATGGGCAATCTCCTCCTATGCACTTTTAGTCCTCTGAAAACCCACTGGTCAGCTCTGAAACTTGCCCTATCCTGAGTCGAACTCAATGTCTCTGACATCCCTGAGCCCACTGCCACAGTCTTTCTAACTTTCCTAAGCTGACCAGCCAAGCATCCGCCCATCCAAGCATGAAGTCGTTCTCCAAGGATTGGCCGCTCGTGACAACATGCCCAAAATACGTGTGACAGAGCTTGAAAATCGTTGCCTCCAAGGAGCAACTTGGTTTCACCCGTTCCAGGACAGACCCGTTTGTCTCCTGGGACTAGACAATGTGTTGTTAGATGCCAGTTACTCCACTCTGACTCATACTAACCCCATGGACAACAGTATGAAGCCCTGTGTGGTCCTAATATCAGTGTCACGATCTCTGCTGTGCTTACACCCACTGTTGCACTGGCTGCGACAATCATTCATCTCACGGAGGGCCTTCCTCTTTTCTGACCCTGGCCTTTTCCAGGGACTGACCCCACCTGATAACATGTCCAAGGTACATAAGGATGAAGCCTGCTCGTAAGAGCATTCTGGCTGCATTTATTCCAAGACAGATTCGTTTGTACAATTTAGGGATCATGATCCCCCACATCACTGATTAGAAAATTGAGGTTCAAGGAGGTCAACAAATTACTGCAGAGCTCAGATTCAGTATTGACCTATTGGACTTGAAGCCCATATCCTTTCTAATACTCGACGTTGACAGGCAAGACAACACACTAATAACTCCCCAAGCTAACTGCCCCCGGCAGCATGCCCAAACCCGCAGTGAGAACCCCTTATCTTTGGGGCTCTGCAGATTACCATCCGCCACGAAGCTTCCCAAAGCTGGGCAGGGCTTGATACGATTTTCCACTTCTCACCAGGTAAGGTATTATTTCTCAAGATCCTACAAAGGCGCCATCAACCTTCAATTATCTCAGCTGGGAAGGCTCATGCGACTGTTCCGGCCCCCAGAGAAGGCTTCCGGGCAGAGAATTCCAACTGTACTGATAACAGAGGTACCTAGTTTAATGCCAAAGAGTTTTCAAATTGTTTCTAACATCCTAAGCTGCCCCAGTCAACCAAGTTGCCTGCTTCTTAAGGTGAGATCCTGGGGCTAAATGTTCCCCTTGCCTGGAATCTCTGAATGTAGGGATGACAACATCAGGTGCACTGTGCGTGGTTCATACATATTTGCCCACTTTCTGGTCACAGGAGGAGTCTGTGAGGTTACCTTAAAATTCATGACCTATCCAGGTACTGAGAAGCTCTTAGGGTTATGGTTACAGTTGTTAGGGTTAGGGTTAGGGTTAGGGTTGGGCCAATGCCTTTGTTCATCTGTGTGAAGTCTTTCCTTACTCCTTCCACCAAACCCTATCCTTCTAGGCCATAACTATATGCTGTTGTTGTTATTGTTGATTGCCTTCGAGTCGAGCACGACTCATAGTGAACCTATGAACAAAAGGCCTCTACAGCTATCGACATTTATCAACATTCATAGGTTTCTGGAGGCATGCTATTTAGGAAGTGGATGCTCCATTCTGTTCTATTTACTTTTGTGTCAATTCTATCTCATGTCAGCCTCTGCGTGTAGCGGAGAACTGCTCCTTAAAGTTTTTAAAGCTGTGACCTTTGAAAAGTAGAGCTCCAAGTCTATCTACAGAGACACCTGTGAGTAGATTTGAACAATCAGCCTTTGATCTGATCTAGTAATCAAGCACTTTTGTTAACATCATTTATTTGAAAAATAGTTTGCACAACTTGAAGGATGCAACCAATGTTACAGAATCATGCTTAAGATTGTGGAGACTGCATGTGTTTTGATATATACGTCCGATCTCAATAGAAGTTTTCATTGTTTTTCCAAAGCATCTTAGAGATTAAAGATTGCTTGCTCTTGAAAACCTCTCAGGGAATTAAGTGTGTGAAAATCCACATACTTAACCACCACATCAATGACTGGAAGAGAGCAAATGTTCACTAAATGTTGATAAAATGGATGAGCTTTTCCATCAGTCAGATGAGCGCCAAATCTGCTATGTGCCCGTAACAGCCCTTAGACTTCTCAGTCTGCTACATCCCAATTGCTCGTTTGAGTCACCTTGTTTGACTCTAAGCTCAATCGGGCAAGCAATGGTTACCTTCACTCTGTATCTCTAACATCAGACACTCACATATTCACAGATAGATGCGCTGACAGTTATGCTTTAGTTAGTAAAACAAGAATCCAGGTGGTACAGGCCTTAAAGCACTCTGCTGTGAACTAAAGTCTCGGTAGTTAGAACCCACCAACAGTTCTATGAGAGAGCAACCTGGCAGTCGCTTCCACAAAGATGTACAGGCTTGGAAACCCTATGGGACACTTCTTCTCTTCGTATGGGTTTGCTCGAAGTTGGAATCAATCTGATGCCACTCAACAGCAGAGATAATGAAATAGCACAAAACAGTTATGTTCAAAAAGACATCTCTTCTCCCTTTGTCTTTTGAGTGAGATCACTCACTTACTGGTGGCATGGTTTCACCAGGTTGGCACCAGTTTCTTGGCAGTTAGCCAAAGCTTTCGTTGGTCTCCAGAATCAGAAGCTGGCACACCTAAACCAAGGATTTCCAAGCAGGCCTGGCCTAAGAAAATGCATCCCAGGAGTCCAAAATGACAAAGCTATATTATCAAGACTAGAGACGACCTCCTCCCAGGGTGAAAAACATATGATTATTTTCTCTCCTCAAAGGAAGCAAATTTGAAAATGTCCTGCCTTCCTCCTCTGCTCCCCTGGGGTCTCTGGCTTGGCCACGTCCTCTCGTGGGGCAAGACTCAGCTTCGGCCTCTTGGAAGCAGATCTGAGCTGCTCTGTCTGCGGAGGAGAGGTTCAAAGTGGGACAGCGCTTCACCATCAATTAGTCCTGACTGATCTCCTGCCAGAGGTGATGTCCTATCCTCGGGGCTGGCAGCACGCCTGACGGAGATAAGAAATGCCAGACTGGGTCAGACCAATGGCCTGTGCAAGGCCGCAGCACTGCCTGACGGAGGCGGCCAGGGAGAGAAGAGTCGCATGTTGTCTCCTATGACATCATTTAGCAAACCCGGCAAAGGCCTTCGGCAGCTGAGCCCGGTGATTCCTCCAGCTCTTACAGTCCCTTCTTCCACGCAGGAAGAGTGCTCATTCGATTTACCAGCACGCTCTTTCCCTGTGAGATCCAAAATTACGTTATCGCTTTTCTGTGTCAGGATTTCTCATTGTCTTCACTAATGACATTTGGAACCAGATAATCCTTTGTTGTGAGGACTGTCCTGTACATTGCAGGATATTTAGCACCGCCTCTGATCCCTGCATACTAGATACCAGTGGTACTTCTGTCCCAGTGATAATAAGCAAAAGTACCGTGAGGCAATACCCTCTCTGGGAGGGAAAGGAAAAACTGTCCCAGTTGAGAACTTTGTTCTAAGACAATATGGTGAGATGTCTTGATGATGCAATGGTCAGCTGTTAACTGAAAGGTTACCAGTTTGAAGCCACCATGGGCCCTCCTTGGGAGGAAAGACCTCGTTATTTCTTCCTGTAAAGACTACAGCAAAGGAAACTCCATGGGGCAGCTTACTTTGTACTATAAGATTGGAACATTATGTTGGAATCAACTCAACGGCACATAACAAGACAAAACAGTAGCCCATTACCTTAGGCTTTGATTCCTTTGTGGGTGGACATACCATCCAGTTGTGGCCAATAAGACATGAAGGGACACTGTCTTAAAGCTTCTGAGAAATGTCTCTCTCTCTCTGCCTGTTGTCATATCTAGATCTGCTGTCATGTCTAGATCTGGAGCTACAGCACACATCCTATAAATCACCCAGTGATTTATTTACCAATGACAAGGAAGAAAGTCACCATGAAAGAAAAAAAATAAGGTGTTTTATTTTTTCCTTTAAAAACCAAATCCATAGTTAGGAGAGATATGAGTAAGTGGAAAAGGGGACATTTTAAAGACAGTGAACTATTTAGTATATAGAGGAAGATCCCCAACGAGATGGATTGACATGATGACTTCAGCAATGGGCTCTAGTGTGTCAGAGATGATGAGGACGGCACAGGACAGAGCGGGGTTCAGGTCGGCTGTTCATTGGGTCACTAGGAGACATACTAGATTCAACAAGAGAGACACAAGGCAATGTCCATTTGTCAAAAATCCACAGAACTGTGCAAAGCAAAGGGAGGTACAATGATTACATACTAGGCTCCCAACTGAAAAAGTGGTTGGAATCCACCCCAGAGGTTCTGGTGCAGAAAGATCTGGCAAGCTGTTTCTATGAAGATACAGCCAAAAGAATCCTGTGAGGCAGCTTTTTCCAGTCATCTGAGGATTCTCGGAATCAGAATGTGCTCCACAGCCCCCAACAACAACAACGTACAACATCAAGAACAAGCCCTAATGTAAACTAGACATGGTAGTTAATAATAATGTACTGATATTCGTCTGTCAATTATAATAAATGTACCACATAAATCGAAAAGCTGGACAATGACTAGGGATGATAGAAGGAGAATTGATGCATTTGAGTTGTGTTGCTGGAGAAAAGTATTGACTATATAATGGACTTCTAGAAGAACAAACAAGTTCGTCCTGGAGAGAGTGAAGCCAGGCTGCTCCTTGGAGGCAAGGACTCTGAAGCTTCGTCTGACATACTTTGGACATGTTGCAAGGCAGGATCAGTCTCTAGAGGGACATCCTGCTTAGGAGGGTGGAGGGACAGCGCAGGAGGGGAAGACCCTCCATGAGATGGATTGATTCAGTGACTGGGGTAAACGGGGTAGGTGTGTCAGAGACAAAAAGGTTGGTGCAGAATAGAACAGGGTTTAGGTCTGTTGTACATAGGGTTGTTATGAGTCACAGGCGACTTGATGACACATTACAACCACAACCACATAAATTAAAGATTTTAAACACAGGAGAAACAGCCTGGAGAGAGAAGTGACACGGGACGCTCTGGGCCTTTTGTACACTGTTTCTGTAAACTTTAAACGTCTCTAGAAAAACAAACTGTTTTCAAACAAAAAAGGAATATTCATGCTTTCCCAATTAAAGACTTCTTTTCAGTGAGGTAATAAATGTTGAGGAGACAATTGTGACATACTAATATTAATCTAATATATAGATATCACTCGAGATATCACAGGGAGCTCTGGTGGTCTAGTGGCAAGAAGCTACGCTATAATCCTGAAGACAGTGGTTTGAGTTCACCAGCTGCTCTGTGGGAGAAGAAAGGGCAATCTTCTCTCATGTGATTAACTGTCTCTGAACACCTACTGGTGGGTCAGCTAGGGGTTGGCTCCAATTCAATGGTACACAACAACAATACAGATATCACAGTTAATATAAACAATAAACTTTCTATTTTCTCCACTTGTGGCGTTCCCATCCCTAAGTGCACCAAAAACTCATCTTTCGATACAAACGACCCTTTAAATTGTTAAACCCACTGTCAAGGACCCCTCTAAAGTGCTAATAAGCAAGAATGTCCCTTAAAAGACTGAGAAACACCTGACCCAAGTCATCATATTTGCAATTGCTTCATATGCATGTGAAAGTTAGACAATGAAGAAAAAATGCTCAACAACTAAAACTTCCAAGTGACTTTTGAATGCATTTAAAGAGTCAGACAGAGCCAAGTTCAAGCAGGAACTTTACACACACAGCTCTTTGTAAGACACTTAAGTCCCTTCTACATTGGTGACAACCACCGATTCTGAGAAGTTAATGTTGGCAAAATGGGATGATGCATCCGAAGAGGTTTGGGGTATTCTTATGGGTACCTTTACCTTCAGCTCCTGGCAGGTCTACACTGTCATCCCCCGACTTACAGATTCTCAGTAAACAACATGCCCAGGACCATGCACATCAACACATGACATCGTGACAATTCCGCGCTGTGGTGGTTGCCTTGTGCATGTGCGATCTCCAGCAGCATCTCTGGAGTCTAAAGATTCATGCCGGTGGCAACTTTTCCTTCTACTGTGACAACTGCAAATACCTCCAGACAATGCCAAATGGGGACATTTGTCCCCGCAGGACACAAGCGGCGTTCATCGGAAAACACGCAGATAGATGAAAAGAATATACAGATGAAAATATTGGCTCCCTGCCTTCCAGGGATTTACAGGGAGGCATAACTATTAATTTTTAGATGATACCACAATCCAAGGCAGCAAAGTAATCAGTAACAGACTAACATTCAAATATTAGGCCTACTATCTACTGGCTTTAGGGTATCACAGTCTCATTTTCAGTTGCTTCATTTAGAAAACAGACACTGTAACAAAGCATACCTCTCTAAGCCCCTGCCATGCTGGTGGGGGGAAAAAAAGATGTTGTTGTTGTTGCTGCTGTTGGGC
This sequence comes from Elephantulus edwardii, assembly GCF_000299155.1. NCBI lineage: Eukaryota > Metazoa > Chordata > Mammalia > Macroscelidea > Macroscelididae > Elephantulus > Elephantulus edwardii. The sequence goes on along the minus strand of NW_006399912.1, from coordinate 1,339,019 downwards.
ATCTTGGAATAGGTCCTACTCACAGCAACCCTGTGTACAACAGTTCATTCTGCACATTCCCGTTTCCGCAGGGTTTCATTACCCCACCTGCGTGCAAGACGAGGTGACGCTGCCCCGTCCTCACAACCAGTCGTTGCTATGGCTGAATCCATCGCTGCCTCCACGCCATCAGTCCAGCTCATTAAGCATTTTCCTCTTTTTGTTTATTTTGTTAATCTTATACTTGACCCAGCACAGTGTCCTTCTCCACGTGATACCAAGCAAAGCTTACTCCAGTTGAGCTGATCCCAACTTAAAATGTTCCAATACATTTCTGAGGCCGTAACTCTTCATGGAAGATTACTTCTCTTTCTCCCAGCAGCTGGTGAATTTGAATCAATGACCTTGTTCCCTGAACACACAACACGTAATATCACCAGAGCTTCTTATTAAGGAAGATTGTTGTTGTTGTTGTTGTTGTTGTTGTTGTTGTTGTTAAGTTATTAAGTGCTGTCGAGTCGTAGGCGACTCATGGCGACCCTATGAACAAAAGGCCTGAGCACTGTTCATAGAGTTTCCAGAGGCAAGCCATTTCGGAAGTGGATGCCACTCCTGCTTCCAAGCTTGTTTTAATCGGGAAGCTCCACCAAACACTGTCCCCCATGGGTAACCATTATCGATAGTGAGGCTTCAATAAGATAAAATGCCCCCCAAACAACCAGTAAGCACTGAGTAGGTGTTGCCTCTGTCTATTACTGTGCTCTTGGCTCAAAGTTAGTTGTTCGGTCCTACTGGTTGGGATCTACATCGAGGGGTCAGAGTACCTGGGAATTAGCGCTCCCCTTCACCTGTGAAACTTTAACTGATAACTAACAGATCCCAAAAGGTGTCACTGCCATCAAGTCAATTCCACGCCACAGCCACCTTGTAGGGGTCTACCTCACAGGGCCTCCAAGCTGCAATCTATATAAGAACAGACTGCCACATCTTTCTCCCACAGAGCTGCAGGATTTGAACTGATGACACTTTGGTTAGCAGCCAAACACTTACCCACTGAGCCACCAGGGGTCGTCAGCCAACAGGTGTAGGAGCCTAGCTACCTCAGTTCCCTTGTCCTTTGGCAGGGACACTACCCAGGCATGAGTGTCCCACTGATTTCGAGAGTTTCCCTGCAGGTTTGAGTCTCAGGTACACACTGTGGTATCAGAATCTAGAATGTACTTCTTACTGGTCGTCTTCCCTTTACTTGTACCACTTCCCTTCTTTCCTGCTTGTCCCAGATAAACCAGGGCCCTCAATCCTTTTTTGAGAGGATCTTATCTCCCCTTTTAATCTCAGTAGTGAAGAGACCAGGCTCAGTGTTATATTGTCTGATTAAAATTCAATTGCCAACACGTGTGTATGCGCGATGCAGCCTGGGGCATGTTATTTAACCTCTCTTCTTAACTTTGCTCTGTCATCATATGCGGTCCCTTATTAATGAGGATGGAGAGAAACTGATACCTTTGGATTACAGTGTTAGCAGAGAAATATTGAAAAGACCACGGGCTGCAAGAAGAGCAAATAAAGCTGCGTTAGACCAAGTACAGCCAGAATGCTCCTTAGGAGCGAGGCTGTTGAATTGTCTCATGTGTTCTGGACATGAGAAAGGGCCAGTCCCTGGAGAAACGTATCAAGCTTGGTGCATTAGAGTGTCCGTGAATGAGAGGACTGACATAGCAGCCAGAGCAGAGTCTAGACATGGCAATAATTGTGAGGTGGGGACAGGATCAGGCAGGGTTTCGTTCTACCTGACATCAGGGTTCTATGAGCTACAGATGACTCAACAGCACTGAACAACAGCAGCTCGCCTTATTTAAAGGAGATACAGGGGCCCAGTAGGTAACCCCTCGACTGCTAATCACAAGGAGCTCTGGAGGCCTAGAGGTAAGAAGTTGAGCTCCAATCCCAAAGGCATGCGATGCAAATCTACCAGCTGCTCCATGAGAAGGAGAGGCAATCTCCTCCCGTGCGATTTACTGCCTCTCAGAACTCGCTGTGGGACCAGCTATGGGCTAGATATGACTCGACAGCACACAACAACAGCAGCAGCAATCAAAAAGTCAGAGGTGAGGGGCAATCTCCTCCTGCGCCAGTCAGATTCCATTTGATGGTACACACACACACACACAAATAATAAAATAAAAAGAAGAAAAAAGGTCAGAGGTAACGCACCTAACACCAGGCAGAGGGAGATTCTATCAGTTCTACTCTATCCTATAGGATTGCTATGCATTAGGACTGGCTTAACAGTGACTGGGTTTGGCCTCAGTTTCCTTTCTGTATAATGGGAATAAGAACAATGACTTCATAAGGTAGTTATGACTATTCAATGAGTGTTATTTTAAAAATGGCTTAAAAAACAGAACTTGACACACAGTAAATCTTACATAAATTATTAGTCTCTTATAATGAAGAACAACAACTTCCTTGGCAGCCTGGGTCATGTTTCCAGAATGTGGGACTACTGCTCACCATCTCCAGCCAGCACCGGAAGCCCTAAAAACCTCATTTCCCAAAGAAGTGGAAGTGAGAAGGCAGAACCTCTCGTCTGCCCCAAGCACGACTCCAGCTTTCTCTGGTGCAGGCATGTTGCCTGCAAGCTGCCTGCATTCCTAACCCTGAATTAACACTCAGGAAATGGGTATCTGCTGATCACTCACTCACTCCCTGGAGAAAGCGCAGGAGAAAGCCCAGAGGTTTATCAGTGCGTCCCAAGTGCTCTCCTGCCTGGCACTGTGCCCTGCCAAAATGGCATTCATCAGGCTGGATTCTGAGCAAGCAAAGTCCAGCCCGCAGCACCATGACACTCCTAGTCTTTGGCCTTCCACAGGCCAGTGGAAATGACTGGAAGAATGTCAACTCATGAAGGATTTCTCTCTCTCCTCTCCTCTCTCCTCTCTCCCCTCCCCTCCCCTCCCCTCTTCTCCTCTT
>NW_006399912.1:1314257-1335942 GCF_000299155.1 Elephantulus edwardii | reverse complement strand
CTCTCTCTCTCTCTCTCTCTCTCTCTCTCATTCCTGTAAGATTCTGCAAGTCTCCAAAACCTTCCCATATTGCAATGCAGACCTCAAGACAAGTTTAGTGTCAAGTTCTGCCTGAGTAAGAGAAGGAGGCCTTGGTGGGGCAATGGCAATGCATTCAGCTGCTAATCAGAAGATGAGCAGATTGAATCCATGACCTGCTCCACAAAAGAAAGGTCTAGAATAAGCTTCTAGAACGATGACGGCCTAGTATGTCCTGCGGGGTAGTTCTTCCATGTTCTACAGGGTCACTACTAACTAGAATCAATTAAAAGTCACACATCGACAACAACAAAGGGATAAAGCCAAGAATAGGACTTCCCTGGTATCAGACTCTAATTGTCCAAGATTCTTACATCAGGAACCCTAACCCCAATGAACTTCAGTGAATGCTTCCACCCCAAAAGATGAGGAATTAATCTGAGAAGAAGAGGAGCAACAATGAAGGATTAAGTTGTCCATTTATCTATGTAAACGTATTAGAACTATACCTGTATTATCTCAAATGTCACCTTCTCAATGAGACTTAACATAAATAACACGTGGTAGTGTCTCCATTCTTTAGCATCTTCTAACAAACACGCACCCCTTGGGGGTATTGTGGGCTTGGCTCCAGACTGCTGTGTTAAAGTGACTGAATAGAAGTAAGCTGTATTTTCTTTTGTTCCCAGTGCATATCAAAGCTAACTCCCTGACACTGAATCAGTTAAGACGCACAGAAACCCTCTATCAGGTTTCCCAGGCTGTATATCTTAACAGCAGGAGACTGTCTAACTTTCTCCTATTAAGCAGTTCGTGGATTCAAAATGCTGTTTGGCTAGCAGTCAATGCACCATACACTATGCCAATTTTGTTGGTGGTGGTGTGTACCATCAAGTCAGAACCCACTCATAGCTGACCCTTCAGTGGGTTTTTAGAGATAGTTTCATCACATGGGAGAAGACTGGCCATCTTTCTTCCATGCAGCAGCTGGTAGATTTGAACTGTGTGCCTTTGAGATGGTAGCACAGCATCTTATTACTATACCACTATTGTTGTTGTTGTTGTTGTTGTTGTTGTTGTCGTCCTTGCTGTGTTGTGTGCCATCAAGTCAGAACTGACCAGCAGGTATTCAGAGGCTGTTAATCACACAAGGGGAGACTGCCCATCCTTCTCCAGAGAGTTCTAGAGCCCCTTATATCAAAGCTGGTTTACACTACACTGAAGTTTGTTCACCTTACAACTACTTCAGTGTCTATTCTGCACTTTGAGATATGTTTCTTCCTCCACTTCCTGTGGACTGCCCACTTCCTGCAGAAAGAATTCAGTAAAAATAATTACTCAAAAGTGGAACTACATAGATGTGACTAAGATGCTGACCTACATGGAACTCAGGCTCCAGAAAAACAAAAAAGTCAGGAACATGAAACAATACACCTGACTACCCAACTCTCGGTTCTTCACACTTTGGTGGATTGTGTGTGTGACTGTTGCTAAGAGTCACATCACTGGCATTTCAAACACAAATAGAAAGATAACTTGAATGATAGATCTAAGCTCGTAATAATTCAGGTGATTCCCCATCTGGAATAGGAGAAATAAAGAAATTACTTTTCAAAGAACCTATCTGTTCAATGATCCCATCAGCACCTGGCTCTCACCACTCTAGAGCTAAGAAGACTGAGGAGATTAAGCCACACATACAAGATTATGTAGTTTGGTAGAGTTGAGATTTGAATTTAGGACTAAGTAACTAAGAGCTTCTGATTCTTTCCATATATCCTTCTATGTATCATGCACTGATCTTTCAAGAGGAAGACCAAGGTCAAAGCCAAGGCACGGGGCCTATCCTAAGGAAGTCATAGTCAGCACGAGTGACAGGAGTGACACTTGTCTTCTCAGAGAGAGGAGAGCAAAGGCACAATGACCTTCACATTGAAAGGGGGTAAGTTCACCATGGCTAATTGGCTGCCAGAACTTTCTAGAAGGTGTGGGTCCCAAGTTGTTGTTTTTGTTAGCTGAACAAGCAATAAGAATAATAAGTTATGCATTGAATTCAAGAACTTGAAAACAGACCAGTAAAGTAAACCTAACAAAAGTGAAACAAAGATTGTTTATGGATAAAATAGAGGGGGAAACGTAAAAAAAGACCAATAAACCTAGAATCTAAGTTTTCAGGGGAAAAATATTTATAGAAGGTTCTGACAAAACTGGACCAGTATAAAAGGGGGATAGAGGGGGAAGAAAGAATTAAATAAAAATATTACAATAAAAGGGGCATATAACGACTCTAGGAGATAAAAGTTTGGGAAAATATGACAATGCTATGAAAAACTATACTAATTTTTTTAAAAGAGGAGAGTACTTTAAAAAGAAGTACAAATTATTAAAATTGGTCCAAGATAACTTCAAAACAAGAATAAACTTAGAGTCATTTAAAAATGGAATAGTACTAAAAAGTTAACCTTAAAAAGAGCTTCAATTTCAAGCAGCTTTATGAACTAATTTTACTAAATCTCTAAGGATTAAATGGTACATCCTATGCAAACTGTTTTGAGTAACAGATAGAGAAACAGGAACATTTCCAAGCCTATTTTATATTACAAAAATTAAAAGCCACTCTCAAGTATTGGTGAAAAGGTAAAAATCTTAAACTTAAAAAAGAAAACCTTAGAAAAAAAAATCAGAAATTCATCCCAGAAACCTTTGTGATGTTTAATCACAGAAACTCTACTAAAGTAACTTACCACATTTACAGAAACAAAAACTACGTGATGATCTAAATAAATATAGAAAAAGAATTAGATAAAATTCAACAACCATTTGACTTTGAAAAAAAAATCTTAATTTAAGAATAAAATGGAAGCTCCTTCAATGATTAATTTTTTTTAAATCTCACAAACCAAAGCCCACATCAAACATGATGCTAAACAGAAAAAAGGTACAAATTCAGTGGTAAGGAAAAGATAACCAACACTTATGAAATTTTAGTTTAAGTGTGTATATGTTTGCTTGTTTACTGTTTGCTCTTATTAGGACAACACTTGTTTGTTAGTTTGCTGTACTGTAGTAACTGTGGTTTGCTGTGATACTGGAAGCTATGTTACCAATGTTTCAAATGCCAGAAGGGTCACCCATAGTGGACAGGTTTCAGCAGAGCTTACAGATTAAGACAGACTAGGAAGCAGGATTGGTCATCCACTTCTGAAATAACAAGTCTTTGAAAACCGTATGAACAATAGAGGAATACAGTGTTAGAGGTAGACCCCAGATTGGAAGTCACTCAAAATGATGAAGATGGCACAGGATTCAGATCTGTTGTTGATAGGGTCTCTATGAGTCATACCTGACATGATGGCACATAACAAAAATAACTGAACATTATGCTTCTATTTAGCACTAGAGTAAAATAAAATAAGACAAGGTAAAATATTTTAAAAGTATTAGAAAGGGGAGTAAATTGTAACATTCATAGACAATGATTCTCTACATGGAAATATCAAGGATAATGCGTAGATACATAGTGTCAGCTAATAATTTAAGACAGTCCTCTAAACATGAATACACAGAATCTAACAATGCTCTTAAATACCAGCAGCAGCAACAATAACAACAAATTTTATTAGAAGCTGCACTGCAATTCCAAAGCTTGTTTTTGTTGTTGTTATGTGCTGTCAAGTCACTTGCGATTCATAGCGACCCTATGTACAACAGCCCTAAACCCTGCTCTATCCTGTGTCAATTGCATTGTCTCTGACACACCCATCCCTGATTACCCCAGTCACTGATTCAATCCACCTTATAGAGGGCCTTCCCCTCTTGCGCTGTCCCTCCACCCTCCCAAGCATGACGTCCCTCTCCAAGGACCTGTCCCTCCTTACAACATGTCTAAAGTATGTCAGATGAAGCCCCAGAATCCTTGCCTCCAAGGAGCAGCCTTGTTTCACCTGCTCCAGGATGAATCTGTTTGTTTTCTTGGCAGTCCACAGTTCAAAAGAAGATAAAATCCAAAGCTACATGATTCAAATCTCTTCCTGTGTCATTTACCGCCTCTGGGAACCCACTGGAAGGTCAGCTATAGATCGATTTTGACTGGATGGCACAAACAACATATTTCTCTGAGGGAATGTATCTCCTCCCATGTGATTTATAGTGTCTGAAAACCCTCTGGAAGGTCAGCTATGAGTAGGTTCCAACTCGATGGCAAACAACAACATATTATCTATACCTCTCATTCAAAATATCAGCAAAAATAACTAAAGGACTTACTAATAAGATAGACAAAAGGTGTATAAGTCAAGAATGGGGAATTTTTATAACTTCAATGAATAACATAAAATGTGTCCCAAAAAGCTATACCATGTTTATGAGTCAGAATATTCCCTACAACATGCTGACCTGCTCTACACATACCTATAAATTCAATGTCACTTCAAACAAAAGGGAATTTTTTTTAGTTATGGTAAGGTGATTGTAAAATTTTTATGTAAGGACTAAGATGAGAAGAGGAAATTTTGATTAAAAAACAACAGAAGGATCTGCCCTTTCACAATCAAGTCCTATTATACAGCTACATTAAGCCACCAAAAAGCATGTTGTAGACATGAGGACAAGCAAATGGTTTCATGGAAGAAAGTGGAGAATCTGGAAAGGTGATGTAACCAAGGAATCATTGCAAACTGAGGAAATAATGGTATATTCAACAAGTAGTGCTGATAGGGATTGGCTCTCTACAGGAAAATATATTTATATCTCTATTTCATAACATATAAAAATAAATTCCAGATGGATTAAAATCTGAATGTGAAAGGCAAAGCTTTCCATTTTAAAGAGAATACCTTTCTCTCATTGAAGCAAAGTATAATTTCTTTCAAAAGACACAAACAATAAAACCCACAGAAGAAGTCTGGTAAATTCTCATTAGTTAAAATTTAAACCTATTATGTTAAAACGCAATACAAAAATTTAAAGGACAGGTTGGAGAAGAATTTGCAGTGCTACAAACAGAAAAATTACTATCTATTATATATAAAGAATACATAAAATGGTAGACAGGCCTATGAAATAAATAACATCACTTTTCTTTACACTTTAAAAAAAATCTGAAATAAATGTGACAAAAATATGAACATTTGTTAAAGTTGGGTGGCTAGTACACAGTGTTTGTTATTTTATTTTCTGGACTTCTCTGATAGATGAACTATTCCATCATTTTAATTTTTTTTTCTTCTTAAAGTGGAAGAGGAAGGTTTGCAAGCAAAAGAACATGACCTCTTTCTTCTCCAAGACGTCTGAGCTTGCTGAATTGAAGGGCACCTCGGCATTAAAGCAGATGATGTCGGAGAGCAGCCCAATCTTGCCAGACAAGACCCCTGAGACAACATCCCTGAAGAGATTCCATCTAACACTAACTAACCCCCCTATTAAAAGAGGGCAAATAAACTCCACAATGTCTATGGGTTACATCAGAACAGGTGCTTTGAAATTCAACTAAGCCCTACCTAAGGGAAATAAAACAACATGTTTAGCAGCACTCAATTCACTCAGATGTTACATAGGGTGATTGATTCTAACATCTGAACCTTCCCTCTGTTGTAAAGAGCCCTGGTTTTGCAGCAGTTAAGCACTTGGCCGCTAACCACACATTGGCAGTTCAAATCTGCCATGCTGCTCTGTGAGAGAAAGACTTTGCAATCTGTTCCTGGAAAGATCACAGGCTAGACAAACTTACGAGACAGAGCTACGCTGTCCCGTAGGGTCACTATGAGCCAAAAGCTGTCTCCACAACAACCAATGCCAACAATATGAAACAAAGAAAGCAAATGTACATGCCTGAGACATCATTTTATTTGACGTCAAGAAAAGATTTTACATGTGTAGTCATTGGGACATGCAATAATATCTATATTGTTTCTGTATGAAGCTGGGCTGCTAATGGAAAGGTAGCACCTTGGGGAGTTTGGATCCTCCGGCTACGAGGTGGGAGAAAACTGGGCAAGCTCCTCTCATGCAATTTACAGCCTCTTAATTCCCGTGAAAAGTCAGCTGTGAGTTGGTTCTAATTCAGCCACAATGAGTCTAAGTTCTTGTTCCTGGTGGACAACTCATTTCAGGCCTGTGACCTTAAACAAGCCAATCACAAGACCTGTCTTCCAAGTAGCCTATGAGTGGATTTGAATTGCCAACCACGCAATTAATAGTTCAGCCATTTGTGCCACCTAGGGACTTCTTCCTGGTTCCTAAACAACAGGAATTATATCCAATGTGCCATCTCTTTATCTCGGTTCCACTTAGACACCAGTAATATCTTCTAAACTGGAAGGAGCTCTAGAATGAACACTGCAGTAAATGAATCCAGGCATTATCTATCACATGGAACCACTATAAGATTAGGTCAACAGCTTCTAACTATGATGTCAGTTTCAAGACTAAGATGTGTCTGATTCAGGCCATGGTCTTTTCAATCATTTGCTATACATCTGAGAGCTGGGCAATGAGAAGGATGACAGAAGAATCAAGTCCTTTAGTTGTGGTGTTGGAGAAGAGTATTGACTATCCCATGGCCTGTCAAAAGAACATACAAATACATGTTGGAGAAAGAGCTTGCCAGAGTGCTGCTCAGAGACAAGGATGGTGAAGCTTTGTCTCACATCCATTGGGCATGGTTGTTAGAAGAGGCTATTCCTTGGCAGAAGACATCAGGCTTGGAAGAGTCGAGGATCAGCAAAAGAAAGGAAGAACCTCAATGAGATGGGTTGACACAGTGACTGTAGCAATGAGCTCTAGTAGATGAGAGATGAGGTGGAGGTCACAGGATAGAACAAGTTCAGATCTGTTGTTCAAAAGGTCGCTATGAATCTTGCTCAACTCAACGGCAACTAACAACAGTAACAAGAACACTCAATAAACAGAAGTGCCTAAGTCATTCATTTCTCTCAAAGGCTCTAGGCCTTACTTCTGCAAAGTCTCTAAGTAGTGGGGAAATGGACAGAGATGGCTTATCAAAGTCAAGAAGAGGAGTGGAAAGTGTCCATCCAGAGGGACTATTTACCCTCTAGGGATCACCCAGTGGGAGTTGTTACACCTGATGTCCATCAGGGGCGAATTGGAAACATTCTTCAAAGAGTGAAAGTAAGGGAGGAATAATATGGCCTCTTCTTTGATCTCACTCCTCTGTCTTCCAGAAGTCAAACTTCCATTGGTCAAACTACTCAGCAGTTGGCTGGCCAGGGAAGCTGGGGAAAGCAGACCCTGCAAAACAGAGCAGGGCAAGAGCAGGGACTGGCTGGAACAGGGCTAGAACTTAGAACACGTCTTCAAAGTCCAATCCCCTGGTAAGAAGAAGTGAAACTGACAAGGAGCCTCCTTGGTGGCAACATTTGTGCTCCATATTTTAGAATGTTTATTTAGTTATTTTTTCTGCCCAATTCCTCTGTTATTCTCTCAATGACCCATGTTACAAAGGAGGGAATTATGGTTCAGTGACATTAAGGCCCCTACTCAGGATTCCTCACCTAGTAAGTGACTAAACTGGAATTTAAGTTCATGTCTGTGATTCCAGCAACCACTACCCATTGAATAACAGTATCTACATGGTACATTTGTGTTCTGTTTTCTACATCTCTTTTGATCCTGCAAGGAAGGCATTATTCCTTTCATTATCATAGTAACCTAATCTAACTCATTAATCTTGGAGTACAGAGCACGGGGTGTGAGGGGTGGGGAGGGAGAAGGCCAGAGCAAAGGGGTACAATGAGTGTGGCAGAAGGTGTCTCAGAGGACCCTGTACCACACAGGTATGAATAACTACATCTCCCAGAATCCCCACCTTCAAATCTTGGAGCACAGAGCACGTCAGGATTGGAGGTAGACTCATGAACAATCTGCGTTATGCAGATTACACAAGCCTGCTTGCTGAAACAGAGGAGGACCTGAAGCGCTTGCTGCAGAATGTCAAGGACTGCAGCCTTCAATATGGATTGAGGCTCGACATCAAGAAAACAAAGATTCTCACCACTGGGCCGATAGGCAGTATCATGATAGATGATTAAGAGATCGAGATAGTTGACAGCTTCAGCTTGCTTGGCTATACAATCAACACTATTGGAACCAGCAGCCAGGAAATGAAAAGACAAATTGCATTGGGAAAGTCTGCTGTAAGAAATCCTGCCAAAGTACTGAAGAGCAATGATATCAGTCTAGAGACTAAGGTGCACCTGATCCAGGCCATGGTCTTTGCAATTACTTGTTATGCATCAGAGAGCTAAACAATGACTAGGGATGATAGAAGGAGAATTGATGCCTTTGAGCTGTGGTGCTGGAGAAGAGTGTTGAATATACCATGGAATGCCAGGAAAACAAACAAGTTCATCCTAGAAAAGGTGAAGCCAGGCTGCTCCTGGGAGGCAAGGGTTCTGAAGCTTCATCTGACATACTTTGGGCATATTGCAAGGAAGGACTGGTCTTGGAGAGGGACGTCATGCTTGGGAGAGTAGAGGGACAGCGCAGGAGAGGAAGACCCTCGATGAGATGGCTTGATTCAGTCACTGGGGTAATGGGGATAGGTGTGCTGAAGACAATAAGATTGGCAAGGGATAGAGCAGGGTTTAGGGCTGTTGTACATAGGGTCGCTATGAGTTGCAAGTGACTTGACGGCACATAACAACAACAACAACAACAAATTCATTGGTTTTCAGTCCATTGTGATGCACAAATGACCCCTACAGGACACAGTAGAGCTAGTCTACAGAATATCCAATGCTGTAATCTTTCTGGAAGCAGACCAATACATTCATCTGGCTGTGTGGGAGCTGGGGCCACAGCTCGCTTACAGATAAAGACATTGAGGCCTGGAAAAATTAAGTAAGCTGCCCTACATCACACAACTGGTAAGTAGTAGATTCAAAGCCAAAAGTATCTTCCCATCTCTTACACAATGTGCACTTAATCGAAGCAGTGTTGGTTTGTTTAGTTTTTTTAAATTGCTTCCTGTGCATCTGAAATGAATAAAGATGACAGAAGAAGATATCTTTGAACTGTGGTGTTGGCAAAGAGTACTGAATACATCACGGACTACTAAAAAGAAAAAAAATCACAAATGAAATCTGTCTGAAGGAAGCAAAATGAGAGTGACCCTCAGTGGGAGGGATGATGAATTTTTGTTTTACTTCCTACGGGGCATGTTTTCAGGAGGAACCAGTCCTTTGAAACGGACATCATGCTGGGAAAGGTAGAGGATCAGTAAAAGAGAGGAAGATCTTCCACAGGATTAACCAGCACAGTGACCACCACACTGGGTGGATCTCGTGAGGATGGGGCAGGATAGGGCACGGTTCAGATCGGATGCGTGCAGGGTTGCTATGATTTGTAGCTGACTCCATGGCATGTAACAACCACCACCAGTGCTGAAAGCTGCACTGTCACCCATTCATAACATAGCCACAGAAGTTCCTGGCAAATCATCCCCAAATCTTAACGTCCTACTGCCTCGACCGATGAGAAGGAGCTCTTGTGGCACAGTGTAACTTGTTGTGCTATTAACCAAGAGGTCATCTATTTATCCAAATCTACCAGATGCTGTGAAAAGAGAGAAAGTGGACCATCTCCTCCCACAAATATTTACAGTCTCAGAAACATGTTAGGAACATGCACCATGCTTGACTTAAGGGAGTGAGTGGGAGATTGATGGGAAGCACTGCTCAAAGACCAAAAGGTAAGAGCTGAGAAGAGACAGAGTATTTCTTCTCTTTCACTTCCTCTCCTTAGGAGAATATCTCCACTGAGCTCCTTACAACCAGGCACCCAAGTTCCATTTACATGGTCCCCACCATGAGCTCTCATGGCTTAGTGGTAAGAAGGGGCACTGTAACCCCAAAGGCACATAGTTCAAAGCCACCAGCAGCTCTGCAGAACAAGGATGGGCAATCTCCTCCTGTGCCATTAACTGCTTCTGAAAACCCACAGGGGTCAGCTATGAGTTGGTTCTGATGCAACAGTATACAACAATAACAACTATGAAATTATTCCCTGTTGGACAAGCCCCATCCTCCTTCTACACTTCAGTGAGTCATATCCTTTCATTTTCTCTCCAGTCAAAAATCTTTAGCACAGGACAAGTCAAAGGTTTTGGAACAAATGAATGAAGGATGGACTTTTGTTTATTTAATGCTGTTTTTATTGTTATTGAATGTTCACATGAATTCACCATTAGCCCTGTGGAAGCAGCAAATAAAGAAGAAATAAAATTGCACATTGCATTGAGCAAATCTGCTGTAAAAGTTCTCTTAAAGTTGTTAAGTGCTGTCGAGTCATAGACACCTCACAGCGACCCTATGAGCAAAAGACCTGAACACTTAAGTATCTTTCATCATGTCTCCAAGCTCATAGAGTTTCCGGAGGCAAGCTATTTCAGAAGTGGATGCCACTACTGCTTCCAAGCTTGCTGAATAGGGGAGCTCCACCAAACACCGTCCACCACAGGTAATGATTATCACATTTGACACATCAGCATCACAGCCACCATGAGTTACCTCTGTACAGCAATGCACAGACCAGTGAGTGCACTTAGACCACTTAGAAGAATGTTTGACCAAAAACAAATTAAAACCTGCTAATGCTAAAGAGAAAAAAAGTCACTTTGAAGACTAAGGTGTGCCTTACTTGAGTCATGGTATTTTTCAATCACCTCATATGTATTTGAAAGCTGAACAGTTAATAAGACAGACCAAAACTAAATCAGTACCTTTAAATTTTAGTATTGGTGCAGAATATTGAGCATATCATAGTCTGTAGGAAAAATGAACAAATCTGCTTTGGAAAAAGTACAGCCAGATGGAGATACTTTTTCCCCACATTCTGTGGGCACATTATCAAGAAGGAGAAGTCTCTAGAGAGGGACATCCTGCTTGATAAAGTAGAAGGTCCTTGAAAAGGAGGAAAACCCTCACAAGATGAATTGACACAGAGGCTGAAATAAAGGACTCAAACAGCAATGCTTATATGGATAGCTCAGGACCGAGCAGGTTTTTCCCTATAGTAATAGCATCACTATAGGTCAGAATAATTTGGAGCACCTAAGAGCAATACTAAGTTTGAGTTAATGTGGGAATATATTAGAAATACTTTGTCCCAGAAACTGTGGGTCCCATCTTTCATAATGTTGTTGTAAGCTGTCAAGTTGGACAGACCCACAGCTGACTCTCCAGCTGGTCTTCAGAGGCAGTAAATGACACGGGAGGAGGTTTCCCATCTTTCTCTTGCTCTTTCATAATAGGAGCCTAAGGCAGGCCTTTTGTTCATAGGGTTGCCATGAGTCGTGCTTGACTTGAAGGCAATCATCATCAACAACAACAACAATTTACCTCTGAGAGCGATGTGTCCAGAAAAGATAGTTTTTCATTTCCCTTACTGTTATAGTCAACTAATGGTATGCAGACAGAATACAAATATATAGTCTACTGACATGTCTTAGTCTGAAATTCCAAGATAAGACTTCCAGGTTTCTAAGAAAGAATATAAAGCTAGAAGATGTCTTTTGCTCTTCTCCCTTCTGACTTCCTTCTTGGAGTATGGATGCAATGACAGGATTTTGTTATCATAAAGCAGTTTTGATGTTGAAACCCATATAGTCAGGAGTACAACAGAAATAAAGTAGGAGCCTGGATCTATGATGGCATCATGAAGCTGCCATATCGGTTCTTGATCACCTCCTTCCAGATTGCATTAACCCAAGGGAGAAATTAGCTAATGATTCCCAACCAAGGCAAACACCTGTCCATAATGCTTACATTAATGCTTACAAACGAATAAAGGTTCCTCTATATACTCACGTCTAACCATTTGCTCGACGTACACAGTCAGTTCTGTCCTCACAAGGCCGAGTGTCACCAAAAAGGGAGCGTTCTCCCTGTTGCTCCTGCAAAAGGACTCGCGCATTCACCATGAAATAACTGTGGACGGAGAGAGCTGGTGTGGTATTTCATCTGTCATTATAAACGTGAAGTGGCTCTTTTCTGACGCTGAGAAGGTGAGTGGAGGCAAAGGCACACAAAAAGCACGCTGACGAACGGAACGTGTTGCAAAGTGGCTGGGGAGAGGAAGGACTAATGAATGTCAGCACCGACAAATGTCAGGTGTCAATCGAAAGTGGAGAATGGAAAAGTGTACCCTCTAAAGGTGGGAGGGGACGCCGTCTCCACCAGAACACAAAGGTACCTCGGACTGGCAGCAAAGCAGGTAGCATTCAGCCTAGACATGCTCTCTGAGGGCACGCTAGGTTGTTCAATTAGTTTCTCTTCCAAAGCCAGAAAAGGGCCACAGGCTTGTGAAATCATTGGATTAAGGTCATTCTGTGTGTAGCTGGGGAAACTGAGGTACAGAGCAGTAATGACTTGACCGAAGTCACATGTAACGTCAGATCTACTTAAATAGCATTTCCTCACATAATGGACCCATGTGACTAACATGCCCTATTACTTGTGTGAACATATGACATTTCTTTATTGAGGTACCTGGTTCACTATCCATTGTAAATGCTGGGGAAAAGGCCCACAAGTAATTCTGGTAAACATACAGGGAATAGATATTTTCAGTGTGTATGTTAGGAAGTGTCAGAATGGTATAGGATAGAACAGGGTTCAAATCTTTTGTTCACAGGGTCATTATGAGTCATACTTGACTCAATGGCACCTAACAACAACAACAGGTGATATGGTCGCCATGAAAACTACTCAACTCTGAAGCTGGAGTACAGAACCAGCCCCAGACAACAATAAAAACAAACAATCAAACAAACCTAGCTGTGGCTGTGTTTCAATAAAACTTTATTACAAAAACAGGTGGTCAGCTCTTTTGATCAATGGGCCTTCGCTTGCCAACCCTTGGCTTAAATCACAAATCCCCTCCAGATGTTCAACAAGGCAGAAATGAGGGTCCAGAACCACTATAAGTTCGGCAAAGCACTTAATGGAAACATGCATTGACCCAGTTATAAGCTGCAGTGTGACATTGCTTTGAGTGAGAAGGTTGGTCCTTACTTATGGGGTGGTCCCACAAATAGCAATGAAATCCCAGGAGTATGGAAGAAATGAAAATTCTCACCAGCCCGCACCCCAAAACCCACAGGATCAGAGACTTCAGGGGAAGTGCCAGAAATCTTTTCTCATAGGATGATTAAGATACACTAATATTTGGAAATCATGGGCTGTGATCACATCAAATTAGTGAGTGAGATCTTGCTAGCACGCAGCAGTTCAACGCTCAGCTACTGACCTCAAACTCAGCCACTGGAGCCTAACAGTGGCTCCACAGGAGAGAGATGGGCAGTCTGCTTCCCTGAGGAGTACAGCTTTGGAAATCCTATGTGGTAATTCTACTTTTATAAGTGCCAACAATAACAAAGTTATTGTTTGGTTTTTCAGTTGATCAAAATCTACCAGCCTTGTTCTATTGATTCCATATCCAGCAAATATCTACTGAATGAATAAATCCAAAGAGTTTGTTTGGAAGGTACAGGTGGATTTTATTTCAGTGAGGGGAGGAGTAGGGGAGACCAAAGCTGTTGCTTCAATACAATTTGCCCAACATAATAAAAGAAACCAAATCTGATCATCAACAAGAACACAGAGACTTTCTGGTTGATCCATGAGGTAGCCTTCACTCCTCAAAATGTCAAAAGCCAGAATGATAACAGAGCAGCCACCTTCCTCTTGGGCTCCGATCCCAAACACTTACAACCCCACAGTCACCTCCCTCTCTGGAAAGGCCTCCTAATTAGGAAGCTGCTAGCATTCTGGGGTTTCACAGCAGTGCATATAGGATTGTTCTGCTGGGCCTCATTCGATTCCCACTAACATGTCACTTTGCAAAGATCCTCTAGTTCCTTTTCAAGCAGAGTGCTTTAAAAAAAAACAAACAGAAAATGAAAACATTTTATTATATGGGTGAAATATGAAATGAAAGACATATGATTAAGATTGTTGTTGTTGTTGTTATGTGCCGTCGAGTCATTTGTGACTCATAGCAACCCTATGTACAACAGCTCTAAACTCTGCTCTGTCCTGTGCCAATCTCATTGTCTCTGACACACTCATCCCTCTTGACCCAGTCACCGAATCAATCCACCTCCCAGAGGGCCTTCCCCTCCTGCGCCTGCCCTCCATCCTTCTATAGTAAAATGAAATTTCATATTTCAGTACTTTGCATATTTAAGCAGAGTGCTTTCTGAACTCATAGAAAGCTCTCACTTGATAGTTGCAAAATTGGACTGACATCATTCTTGGAGGGCTTCATTTCTCCTGCTAGAACAGAAATTACTTGAGAAGCTGGGACTATCAACATACAGGGTTGTGTACCCACAAACACTCAAAGAACATAGTGAGCTCTGGCCAGACCCTTCTCTCAGCCCATCTTGAAGCACCATATCGCAGTGATACCTCATCATTGGAACTCCTCATCGCTCCATCTTGGGGACTGATGCTCCAAAGCCAAGCAACCAAAATCCTCAACTATTGTCAATGACGAGCTTATCTATCAACCCAAGAAAGCATCTTCTTACCAGTAGGCCAGAGCTCCATATTAGTCCTACATGTTCTCGCCTATCTGGAAGCACCGAACCACACTGGTACCTCCTTCATCACTGTGTCTAGGGACTGATGCTCAAAAGCTTGTGACAGAGATTCTCAACTACTTTCCATGACAACCTTATCTATCAACCAATAAAAGAGGCACCACCATTCTCTGTCAGTCCAACAGCAGCCTCGAACGAAGGCTTTCTCCTCCTACGATCCTGCCTTGACAGCACTCTCTCTCAAGCCTTTATGGTTCTGATCCAGCTGCCGTCCAGCTGACTCTGACTCACACCAAGCCCATGTTGCCATGGCACCGAGCAGAGCTGTGTTCTATACGGTTTTCACTAACTAAGCTTTCAACAAGACATCCCCAGGCCTTTCTTCTGAGGCACCACCCATGGGAGAACTCAACCCTGAAACTATTTGGTCAGCAGACAGATGGGGACGTACCGTGGTTTGCACCATGAAAAGACCCCAAGATTCTAGAAAGGTTGGATGAATGTTTTTAACCATCTCACTTCCTCAAATGTTCTTTGACATTTCATGATGAACTGATAACACTGTGACTAAAAAACATCAAGTGATGGTGGTAATGAGTGAGTGGAAAGCCCTCATCAACCCACTCCCAGAGTGTCTCACACACACGTTACCACTGGAAATCCGTGTTACATGCCCTATTCTCCGGCTCTTGCCTGCCTGGCCTCTGTTTGGGCTTCTTTGCACATATCCTGTAAACCCCATCGCTAACGAGTCCATTCTGGCTCACAGCGAGCTTATACAGGACAGAACAGAGCTGTCCCGCAGGTCTTCCGAAGCTGTCATCTGGTTGCGAAGCAGAGAGTCCTAACTTTCTCCTACAGAGAATAAGACGATCCGTTTGTCGTTTAAATGCACTTTGCGGTACTTTGTTAAGGCAGCTCTAGGAAATGAAGAGGAGCCCTGGTGACAGAGTGGTTAAAGTGCTCAGCTGCCCACCAAAAGGTGGGCAGTTCAATCCCACCAGCCCCTCTGCAGAAGAAAGTTATTACAGTCAGCTTCCACAGAGATTTACAGCCTTGGGAACCTGCAGGGTAGTTCTACTCCGTCTTGTAGGGCTGTTAGGAGTCAAAAATCAACTCAGTGGCACCTCACAACAATCAGATCTCAATAGGGTTGATTTTTTTTTTAAAAGTTGCATGAAATTATAAATATTAATAAAGCACATAGCATGAAACTTGGTGCACTTACTAAGAGGAAAAAGAAATCAGCAAAACAAAACAGCTGTCAGTGACTTGATTCGGAATCACGATGAGTGTCAGAGTAGAACGGTGCTCCATCCGGAGCTTAGTGCCTGAACTGTCAAGGTCGACTGCCAGAACTTTCTTCTCTGGCACCTCTGGGTGGACTTGAACTCCCAACCTTTGGGTTACAAGCCAAGAATGCTAGTGTCAGTAGAGAGGACTACTTGTTCAATAGGGTTAGGAACTCTGGGAGATCACATTGGCCACCGAGCATCACTCTCGGCTGGCAGAGGCTTTATGCCATCATTTACTCCAACCCCATCTCAAACCAGGGTGGCGCTAAGAGAGCCTGCAAGCTCCCTGTCCACACCTTGAAGTTTGCTCCTTGAGAATGGGCCTTGGGAAGTGAATTGAGACATCAGGACTCCAACATTCATGACTGTTTCCCCTGTCCTGACACCACCCATAGTTACTCACATCCTGGCCCCTTTGGAGAGCACAGTGAAAGTGTCCACTCTCCAGGCTCTGCCACAAGGTCTTCTGTCATCAAAGTGGTGGCTGGACAGCCTGTGGAATGCAGGACACATCCTCCCTTCTGTGCCTGCCAGGGTCTTTACTACTGCTGGACAGTGCATCTGGGGGAGCTGGCCACACGCTGATGTGGGAAGCAACCCGGGGTCCTTCCCAGATGGTGAGCCTGCCTGTTGAAGCTTGCCCAACTTCCAGAGACACTGGCCACCTTCTTCTCTCTCTGTCACACAGAGGGGTGGGGATAGCAGAGAAGATCCATGGTTATGTGGTATCTCTGGGTTAAAGTGGGGTGCTGGAAGTGGAAGTGTGCCGCAAACACTAGATAAATGCAAGGTTGCATCTTAGTCACCCAGAAAGCAGCTGCTATCAAGTCAACTCTTAACTCATGGCACCCTCTGCGTGTCGTAGCAGAACTGAGCCGATGACCAGGCCTTTACTCTGAGGCTCCTGGAAGCAGACTTGAACCTCCAAGCTTTCAGTCAGCAGCCATGCATATTAACTGTTTACACCACCCAGTCAGCAGAGACAGAACTACAAGCTGCTTCCTTTTCCTCATTGAATGAATCTCAGGAGGGGTGGGTGAAGCAAATGGGAAAGATCCGGTGTGAAAAACAATGTCTATGAACTTTGTACATAAACGAGTATTTTTTAAAAAGCCATGACCCACTTAAAGACCAGTGTCCCCACCAGCTTGTAGTATTTGGTGACCCTGAGACAGGTGGCTAGACCGGGCTAAGCCTCTCTAGCTCAGGTCTGTTAACTGTGGTGAGGGAACATCGACAGCACAAGGAGACCGACAAGGTGAGAGATCATATGGATACAGATAGGGATCGCCCAATTGCCTGGCCCGTGATGACCCCATGTGTGTTGGAATAGAAGTCTGTTCCACTGATTTTCAATGCCTGAGGACTCCCCTGACCATAGTAGGTTGCCAGACCTTTCTTCCAAGGCATCTCTAGGTAGTCTCGAACTTCCCACCTGTCAACTACCAGCAGAACGCTTTAACCATTTGCCCCACTCCTCTTCTAGTCCTCGCCTTCCCTGGATCCTTTGTGCTTAATAAGCTGTTTGATGTGGGGCCTTTCCTCCCTCGTGTTCCCCACCCAAAGATGCTCAGGAAATAAACACTGGCTTTCAATTACACAGAAAACACCCAAGAAGAATTCTCCCTCCATCTCTGAATGAAGGAAGGCTGGGAGCTGAGGCTCTTACATTGGTTGTAGCCTTGAGTCTGTTTTGACAAGTTATCTCTTCATAAACACACTGGTTTATCTCATGCTAAACAATTAGATGTGCTATTTAGGCAGAAGGGAAAATAGATATTGCACATTTCAAGACAGGTCGTTAATGGCCATGACGATGCCACAAACATCTGAACACGGGGCTGATGTGAAACAAACCAGAGAAACAAGTGTTGACTGCAGATCGTGGAGCGTAGGAGCATCAGTATCCTTCAGTGCTTTCCCAGAGGGATGCGTACGAGGGCAGAAGAGGCAGTGGACTGGCAGGGCCAGCAGAGTCTGAAGCACCACAGCTCTCTAGGCATTGGGGCGGGGGTGGGGGGAGGCAGTATAGGATAGGAAAAGGGGGAGCAGGGGAGGAGTCTAGAGGAGGAGAGGGGATAAATGGAAGGTTGAAATCACTCAGATGCTAAACGAGGGGTTGTTAGGACCCCCATGGAACCTTTGGCAGAGTCTAGAGAGATTTTTTCCCCCAAGCATGAATATCATGCTTGGAAAAGTGGAGGGTCAGTGAAAGAGAGGAAGATCCTCAATGAGAAGGATTGACATGGTGACTTCAGCAATGGACTCAAGTGTATCAGAAATGATGAGGATAGGACAGGATTCAGATCTGTCATTCACAGGGTCAGTATGAGTTGTACTTGACTCAAGGACATCTAACAACAACAGAAATAGAGAGGTTTTCAGGTGTCACAACTAGGGGGTGAATGAAATGTATTCCTGGCATCTAATACCAAAGGTCATGGATCCTGCTAACCATCCTCTAAGTGTGAAGTCCAGCCCTACAGACCTCACTCATAAGAGGGAATCTTTAGATTCAAATGTCAGTGTTGCCACAGTTCAAAAATTGTTGCTGATATAAGGTCTAAAGAGCAGCATTTGCACAAGAATAAAATCCTGAGGGCAGGAAAGGATAGGATAGAGAGATTTGTGGAAATGAGAATCACAGGGAAGAAGTGGGAAAAGTGAGATCACATAGTGAGTAGGGTAATTGACATCCTAAACCAAAATGTGTATGAACGCTTGCAGGAAAACCAACTTGCCTTAAGCTTTCACTCAAACTACAGTTAAAAAAATTTAAAAAGACAAATAAACAAGAACCAACCGTTTCCTTCTGCCTGCTTTTTTCCTATCCTTTTCCACATGGAAACTCAACTCAGTGACAGCATGTTCATCCCCAGCTGTGACACAATTCACTTGGATCTGGGACATGAGTGAAAAATACCTTCTTTTTATTTACCAGAAGAAAGGCCCATCGTCACTTAGAGGAAAACTTGACAGGATGAGGCACTTCTAGGGATGCCATGCAGTCTAGGCATCCCAGCCACTGCTAACCAAGTTCTCCCCAGTCTCTTTACCAACAGTGTGGTCCATGGACCGGTAGCCTCAGCATCCCCAGAGAGCTCACTGGAAATGCAGAATCCCAGGCTCAAGGCCAGATCTGATCCACAGGCACATCTGATCCACAGCCACATCTTACCTACAGCCCAGCTGATTCCAAGGTCTAGTGAAGTTTGACAAGCATTGGTCTCCAACTCAGAAGGCCACCTCTAATGTTTCCACCATTGTTTATTTGTAATTAAGGTGAAAATGTTGCCAGTATGGACAAAGATGATCTGTTCTTGGTAGCAGGAGCTGCTTGGGGGGCCCAGATCCAGGGATGCCAGTGTATTTACAGCTTTCGCCTGCTCTGTTCTCGATCCTTCTCCTATCATCAGATTTTTCCAGAGAGTAAATGTTAACTCTATCTGGGCCCCAGTGCCACCTCTTTGGATTTTGTGACCCGGCTGTCAATTTCTCAGTAACTCTGGCCAGCTTCAGAGAGTGTCCCACACACAGGCCATCTGGCTCTGCTGGTTCACAGATGAGGACATGCTCCACGCTCCGAGTGTCCCCTCTCCTCTGCCTGCTGTCTCAGGAGCACTCTCTCCACCACAAGGTCAGCTCACCTCTCTCTCTGCCCAGGTGCCTTTCCACTTCTTGTCTGGGAAAGTGGCTAAGGCAATGTGGCCACCGCTAAGATTCTGGAAGAATGGATACTCCATGCCCTTATCAGAATAACCACCACCACAGGCCTGGTTCATTCCTGGTGCCAGGCGATGGGGAGTGAAGGCAGGGGTGAGGACCTAGTGAGGTAAAGGTTAACAATGAAAGAATTTTTCTTTTACTTTTCAAAGAGAAAAGCAAACTGGGCAGGCGAGGGGGAGGTTGGGCAAGGAAAAAAGTGCAACAATGAATGAATGGAAATCTAAAATCTCTGTAAACTTTCATTAAAATTATTTTTTTTATTTTATTATTTTTGTGTGAGTGTACCGTCAAATCAGATCTGACTGGTACAGGAGGAGATTGTCCCTCCTTCCCCGGCAGAGCATCTGGTGGATTCAAACCGCATACCTCTGGGAATGCAGTGCAGCTCCTTGCCACTAAGCCACCAGGGCTCCCCTCATTAAAATTAATTTTAAAAAAAGATTAAAAAAATTCCCTAGGTGGAACTAACATTTTAACCTGCTTAACTGTAGATCCAAAGGTTGGAAGTTCACATCTACCTAGACCTGCCTCAGCAGAAAAGTTGGTGATAGACTTCCAAAACCTCAAGCACTGAAAACCCTACAGAGTATAGTTCCACTCTGACCCAAAGGGAGTATCCAGGAGCCGAAATTCACTCACTGGCAACTAGTGTTGCTGGCGGACATTAAAAAAAGACCCTCATCTGGCTCCTAGTCTGTCGCTCAGGAAGCCCTAGGGGTTTAGTGGTAAGGAGCTATGCTGTCAGCCTAAAAGCAAACAGTTCAAATCTACCAGCTGCTCCACAGGAGAAAGATATGCAATCTCTGCCCATGTGATTTACTGCCTCTGGAAACCCACTTAAGAGTCAGCTACTGGTAGCCTCTGACTCAGTGGTACATACCAAAATAGCTGCTTGCTGAATATCATTGAATGAAAATTTGGGATTTGTAGTAAGAGGTTTCATAAAGGTCTGACCATGCAGATATATAAACTTGCAAATACTTTTAGTAGAAACACAACGTGTCGAATGTCAAATGCACTGGTTCTAGGAGAAAGAAGAGCATGTTTTCCCCCTGGTTTACAGGGGCAAGGCCTTGGTGGTCTGAGCACAGCAGCTGCTCCGTAAGTGCAAGCGGAAGCTGTCTGCATTCCTAACAACTGCAGCCTTAGAAACACTATGGGCGGCTCCACTTTGTCCTACAGAGTCGCCAGGAGTCAGAATGAACTGCATGACAGTGAATCTTCTAGGAGATCATGTCATTGTCAGTCCCTTGGACAAACGCCCAAGTGCGAGAAGGCAGAAGCTGCAGAGCAGGGTGACAGGCTGGAGTCTTGCAGTCGCAGTCGAGGTGCTGGTCTTGCTAGGACTAAGGCCATGCTATCTACCCTGGTTGCCCTGACAACAAAAGCCCCCTCCTCACCCTGATGAAATCACAATGAGCAAAGCCCAAGTGCATTAGGTAACCAGAGTGGGGTCCCACCACCCCACCTTTGCCCCTGTGAGCTGTGCCTTCAGGGAGGAACTGAGGTGGGGAGTTTGGAAAGGTTCTGAGTGGAGGGCAAGCGAAGACTCACTGAGCAAGGCTGAGGCAGTATGTGAGGGTCAGGAAAATGTGGAAGCAAGAGGATTCTGGACAAGCTGTTTTTACTGCTGGCATGTGCTCAAACACCTGTGCCACCTGTCACTCCTACTGCCCAGAATAGGAGAATGAATAGCACCAGGCCTAGCACTAAATATTTCACAAGGATCATCTTGGTTGAGTCTAAGACAATCCTATACAAAGTCCAAACAGCATGCTTGGCTGCTAAGAGATTGGAGGTTCAAGTCTCCCCAGAGGTGGTGGTTGTCACGTGTTATCAAGTCAACTATGGCTCATAGAGATCCTATGAGCAATAGCTCTGAACCCTGCTCTATCATGAGCCAATCTCAGCATGTCTGACACATCTGCCCTCATTGCCGCAGTCACTGTGTCAATCCATCTCATCTGGGGGTCTTCCTCTCCTATGCTGTCCCTCCACCCTTTCTAGCTTGATATCCTTTTCCAAGGACTGATTCTTCCTGGCAACATGCCCAAAATATGTGAGATGGAGTTTCAAAATCCTT
>NW_006399912.1:1296819-1313557 GCF_000299155.1 Elephantulus edwardii | reverse complement strand
TTGCTATTGTGAACAAAGCCACAATAAACATGAGTGTGCATATATCTGCTTGGGTGGCAGTTATATTCCCAGTAGTGGAATTGCTGGGTCAAATGGTATTTCTATTTGCAACTTTTTGAGAAAGCAAAGACATCAATTCTTCCCCTGTCATCCTCAGTCACTGTCCAGCTCTGAGTTGTATAGCAAGCAATGGAGGAAAAAATGGTCTGGTCAGGCAGAGATGCCTCAATAGAGAGGCCGGACAATCTGCTAGAATCAGCTAATATGGTTCATATTCCACCACACAATTGAGGAAACAGAGGGTCAGCTGGGGCTGGTAGCTTGACCTGCTAAGTTGTTTTTGTTGTTGTTAGTTGCAGTAGAGACACTTCCAACAACTCGTATACAGAGCAGAACTGCTTTAGATGGTTTTCAAGGCTGTGACCTCGTGGAAGTAGATCACCAAGTCTATCTTCCAAGGTTCCTCCAGGCTGGTTCAAACTTCCAACCTTTCAGCTAGCAGTCAGGGGCTCAACTGTCTGCACAAAAGTCACCTGACTTCAAAGCCCACACTCATGACCATGGGACAGTCTCAGCAGGAGACCCTGGAGTCCTGGGTTCATGCCGTCACCTCTTCACCTGAGACATTGGAAATATCTGTGACTCCAAGGTCAACATGGAGCTATCATGAGATAAGCAAAGATGTCTCCAAGGGATGCTCTTGGCAGTGAAGGATAACAAGGCCAACCCATATCACAGTTGCTGCTGATAGAAGACTTGCAGGAGTATGTACATCCATTCGCTGTAATTGTGCCCTCAGGTTGCAGTATGAGAATAAAAAGTCAGACTCTCTTTGAGATTGAATACTCCACCTCCAGAATCCAGCTGACCTGAGTGTGCTAACAGACTTAGCAAAGGGAGACAGTGCATTGGACTTTATAGTTACAGGTCCAAGGCAGGTTATATAACCACTGGTTTTTAGCCTCAGTCACACCTTAGAACCACCAGGGAGTTATGGCCAGAGATTCTGATTTAACTTGTTTATAGTGTGGTCTAAGCATCAAAGCATCAAAAGTTCTCAACTTCTCCTGGAGATACCAATACACAGTCAAGTTTAAGAAATATTGGGCTCACTCTTGTGTCTCTTGCTATCTATCTATCTATCTATCTATCTATCTATCTATCTATCTATCTAATCTCTATCTCTCTTTCTCATTGCCACTGGAAAAAAATGCCAAATCACAGATGACCCTCCAGGCCATTTCAAGACTGTAAATCACACAGGAGATTGCCCATCTTTCTCTCACAGATTTTCTGTGGATTTGAACGACCAGAGTGACGCAGCCTTGGGATCGGCAGCACAACTCTGTACAAATGACCAGAGCTTCCCACTGGACTAACTCAGGACAAAAGCGGGTAAGTAGTCTTGTGGGGAAGGAGTTATAGAGCACAATAGCTACCTATTGCGCTTCTGATCTGAAGGTCAGTGGTTTGAAGACAACCTGGCCATTGTGCAGAAGAAAGACCTAATAGTCTGTTCCCATAAAGATAAAGGCAAGAAAACTCCCCAGGAAGTTCTATTCTGTCACCCAGGGGCACTTTGAGGGCAAAATCAAAGCCACAGTACCTCCCAACAACAGCAAGCTCACCTCACTCAGGATGTGGTCAAGAATCACCCAAGAAATCTGGTTCAACCTCCAGTTTCCCGGACCCACCTCTAGAGATTCAAGGTCTGACTTTCTAGGACAGGGTCCAAGAATCTGCATGCTTAGCAAGTTCCCCAGGTGATTCTGACATACACTGACATACGAGGGCCTCGGAATACGGTGCAGTCAGAGCCTGCAGGGGCTTGACATCAAGGTGAGCTGATGAGGAACAAGTAGGAAATGGGCAGAGACAGATGTGAGAAGGGCTGGGGTGATGCGTAAACAAGACTCCACGAGGCTCACACACTCCTGAGACCTAGGGAGAGAGGGAGGTGTTTTCAGGCAAGGCTCATGTTGTTATGTGCCATCGAGTCGCTTGCGACTCATAGCGACCCTATATACAAAAGCCCTAAACCCTGCTCTGTCCTGTGCCAATCGCACTGTCTTTAACACACCCATCCCGATTACCCCAGTCACTGAATCAATACACCTTATAGAGGGCCTTCCCCTCCTACGCTGTCTCTCCACCCTACCAAGCATGATGTCCCTCTCCAAGGACCGGTCCCTCCTTACAACATGTTCAAAGTATGTCAGAGAAGCCTCAGAATCCTTGTCTCCAAGGAACCCAACTCTCTCCAGGATGAACCTGTTTGTTTTCTTAGCAGTCCATGGTACATTCAATACTCTTTTCCAACACCATAGCTCAAAGGCATCAATTCTCCTTCTGTCCTCCCTAGTCACTGTCCAACTCTCTGATGCATAACAAGTGATCACGAAGACTATGGCCTGCATCAGACACACCATAGTCTCCAGAGTGACACCATTGTTCTTCAATACTTTAGAGAGGTCCCTAACAGCAGACTTTCCCATCACAATACATCTTTTAATTTCCTGGCTGCTGGTTCCAAGAGCGTCAACTGTGGAGCCAAGCAAACTAAAGCTGTGAACAGTCATAATCTCTTCACCATCCAAAGCTCATAGTGACAAAAAAAAAAGTTAGGAGTCTAATCCCAGAGGTTGCTTAGCTAGACATGGATACTGCTTACGGTTAGTCTAGAACAGGCTTTCTGAAACAAAGGAGGAAGTGTTGGGCTTGCTTGAAGGCCCTTATTCTTTCCCTTCGTCTTGTGTTGAGTCGGGGGTCTAGCAAAGTATAGGGTCAGTCTTGTGCCCTTTGCCCACAGTGCCAGCACAGCATTAGCAAGATCCTAAAGAGAGTTTAGGATCCTAAGCGTCATGTATTCCGCGCATGTTACCAGGAGGGGCCACAGTCCTTGGAAAAGACTACCATGCTTGGAAAAGCAGAGAGTCAGCAAAAACAAAGGAGACCCTCAATGAGATGGATTGCAATCCTGGGCTCAAGCACAGCAGAGACTGTGAGGTGGTGCAAGATCAGGGAGGGCGTCGTTCCATTGTATGTGAGGTTAATATGAGTCAGCGTTGACCCAATGGCACCTAAAAACACCGAGGACAGCCAGAATGCTTCTTGGAAATGAGGCTGGTAAAGATTTCACCTCAGGTCCTGTGAATATTTCATCAGGAAGGAAGAGTATTTGGAGAAGAATATCACGCTTTGTAAAGGGTCTGTCAACAAGAAGACTCTCAATAAGATGGATTGATACAGAAGCTGTAAACAATAGGTTCAACCAAACACAGCATCAATTGAGAGGATAGAGCAGGTACAGACAATATTTTGCTCTGTTGGATATAGGATCACTAAGATTGGTGGTAGTTGTATTCCACAGAGTTGGAACTAACCCATAGTTGACCCTTCAGAGGATTTCTAGAAGAAGTACATCGTACAGGAAGAGACTGCCCATGTTCCTCCCACGGAGTACCTAGTGGATTCGAACTGTGCACGTTTGATTGGCAGCACAATTGCTTATCATTAAGCCACCAGAACTCCCTAAGGTCACAATAAGTTGACACTAACTCAAAAAACATCTACCAACAGCAAGCCTGTTGTCGTGAAGTCTGTGTGAGGTGAAAATTGGAAAATCAGTCACAGACAAGAATTCTATTCAACCTTCATCAAAATTTAGGAACTTCATGTGTCAAAGGACAGTATTTTAAAATTCAAAATACAGCATGCGGTGGGGGGAAGATATTTACTAATAATTCACCCAATGCTGGCCTAACTTCCAGAACACATAAAGTACTCTGGTAAACCAACAATCAAATGGGCAAGTGATATGATTAAAATATGGATAAATGAATTGACTAGACAGTTTATCATAGAAGATGGACACATGGCTAGCAAGCATGTGAGGAGGTGTTTAACATCATCAGTCAAGAGAGAAACACAAATCAAAATCACAATAAAGGTAACACATCACACTCATATGTATGGCTACCGTTTTCAAAGCAGATAATACTTATTAACAGAGTGGGGAGTAATTAGAATCCTCACATGTTACTGGAGAGAATATCAGTATCATCGTCAGTGCAAGAACCTCTCAAAAATTTAAATATCCACAAAGTTATGAGAAGGAACATGATTTGTCCATCACACTGTGAGGCATAAAAGAACTGAAAATTCATGTTGACACAAAATCTAGTACACAGATGCCCATAATAGCATTAATTACAACAACCAAAGTGGAAACAACCTTAAAGTCCATCAATAGAAGAATGAATAAACAAAAAAGAAGTCTTACTCATTCAATAGTGTATATTATTCAATCATAAAGGAATAAAGTGCTTACTCCTGTTATAACATAGATAGATGTCAAAAAGTACATATTGCTGGCTAAGTGAAAGAAGCCAAGCAAGACAGTCAACATCTGTTATAGGATTCCATGACACATACCATCTTCATAGATTCCATTCATCCCCAGATTATGAATGTTGTTGTTGTTAGCTGTCGTCGACTCATAGATGACTCACAGCGACCCTATGAACAAAAGACCTGAGCACTGTTCATAGATTTTCCAGAGGCAAGCCATTTCGGAAGTGGATGCCACTCCTGCTTCCAAGCTTGTTTTAATTGGGAAGCTCCACCAAAGACTGTCCACCATGGGTAACCATGATCACATTTGGCACATCAGTGTTACAGTATTTAGCATCACAGCAACCACGAGTTACCTCTGTACAGCAATGCACAGACATGTGCTATACCACTTAGAAGGATGTTTGAGAAAAAAACAATTTAAACCAGGCCTGAGGGCTGCAGATTATGAATATCCAACTTAAACATAATCTCTCAAAAATCAAACCAAATTCACTGCCACTGAGTCCTTCCAATTAAGAGACACCCTCTGGGCCTGAGTAAACATAAGCCAAGGAATCAAAGTAGCCTCCAGAAACCTCTATTTCTTTATCTGTAAAATGAGATGTGAATAAAATAATGGTGATGGTTTAGCAGGCATATAAAAATGCTGGTTCTTATAAAATTGTGAGGCTTATTACTGGTCAATTATGCCTAAAAAAGGCTATTATTAATTGAAAACTAGTAGTAATGACAATAATAACAATAAAGTATTTATCAGTCGAGT
Organism: Elephantulus edwardii; assembly: GCF_000299155.1. Classification (NCBI taxonomy): domain Eukaryota; kingdom Metazoa; phylum Chordata; class Mammalia; order Macroscelidea; family Macroscelididae; genus Elephantulus; species Elephantulus edwardii. The sequence goes on along the minus strand of NW_006399912.1, from coordinate 1,308,438 downwards.
GTCTGAAACAGAACAAGTTCCTTAGTGACTGTATGATGCTGTTACTGGTGTCATTGGTGGGATGGGACAAACATAGCAGAGCTCCATCAGCCAGGGGATTGGGAAACAAAGCTTCATCCAACCCTTAGGACCACATACACTACCTATTACCTTAATCTTTATTTCACAGATGAACAAAGTTAAGACTCAGATTCTATCCAAATAGAGTATGCTAGGACAGAACAATTCCTCTTTCCAGTATGCCTTGTTGTCATTGTTGCTATCTATTACCAAGTCAGAATTAACTCATGGCTGACCCTCCAGTGGGTTTTCAGAGGCTGTAAATTACATGGAAAGAGACTGTTCATCTTTCTCCCATAGAGCAGTTGGTGAATTCAAACTCTTCTCCACCAAGCCACCAGAGCTTCCTAATTCCAGCATGCCCTAGTGGTATGTAAAGCAAAGATTAAAAAGACAGTGTCTACAAGGAGGGAAACAACAGCACCAGAGAATTCTCTGAGCAGCTGCAGGGCCCAGCTCCTGAGACAAAGAAGCCAGACCACTGTGGTGATGTGTCCGAAAAGAATGCAGCCAGTATTCTGAGTCTGAGTCCTCTGACCTTGGACACTATTCCTTCATTTCTCTGCCTGTACCAGCTGGGACAAACAGCACAGCCCCTTTCAGAAACAGAGATCTAGGAAGATACGAGGTGGAGGCAGTAGAGGAGCTGATGACTTCACCCACACAGAAACCTATCCATGCAGCACAAAGCACGCTCCTGCTGGCAGGTCCCCCAGGAAGGGGCGCCTGTCGACTGGCTCTCAGAACCGCTGGTTCTGCACCGCAGTCACAAGCATTCTCTTGTGCACTTGAGTCCCCTGTGTCTTTTGTCTTCACCAGCCGGTGTAATGACAGTAATAACAATAACCACACGGCCTGACACTCGTGGCTTCATTCACTCAAACAACCACGAAAACACATGCCTGAGATTTGTTCCACACCTGTGAGTGCAGGCAGCCCCAGCTTCCCCCGCTGCCCACCACGCAGTGAGCGTTTACTGAGGGCTGGCATGTGCTGGACCCCTTCTCAGGGCTGATCATGTGAGGTAAGCAAGACAGACAAGGGCCACGCCTCCAGGAGCTTGAATTCTGTTGCGCATTGGGGCAGACGTGGGGAAAGACACATACAGAAGAGAGCAAATAAACCCAGTAATATCACAGAAGGATGAGGGGTGTGAGGAAAAGAAAGTGTTGGGCTACAGCTTGAAAAGAAAGAAGTTCCCTGGGGGAGGTGGTGTCTGGAAAGGCCTCTCTGGGTGCTTTTGTCTGTGAGCGGCAACCTGACGGAAGAGAAAGAGCCAATTCATGCAATATTTCAAGCCGAGAGAAATGCACAACCCATGTGATAGGAAAGAGCTTGGCATGGTCTGGAAAGTGACAGAAGGTCACTGTGAACATGGAAAGGAAAGGGTATGTGGATTTTGTGTTTTAAAAAGCACACAATCCCTCCTGTACATTAGTTTCTTATATACTCTATGCCATTTACATGCATGGGTTTGTTATATGTGAACAACAGGGCATTCACATCAGAGAACCCAAGGTTCAATTCCTGATACTACCACCTTGTATGAGATTGAGCATGTCACTCTCTGAGTCTCACAAGGACTGACTGTCAAATAAGAATGAAACCCAGCTCATCAAATTTTTGTGACAATCAAATCAGTTCATGCAAAGCGCTATAATATGAGGGGGGGAGGGGCATGTGTGTGAAATGGGAAAGATCTTGTGTGAAAAACAATGTACTCAATTCTGTAAATAAATCAGTATTTTTTTAAAAAACCCCAAACAAACAACATATCATACACGAAGTGGTCAATATATGTCCCACCACTGGTCTGTCAGTTTGTTATACTCTGATGACTTGCTATGATGCTTAAACAATGCTGGTAGTATTTCAAATGTCAGCAGGGTGACTCATGCAGGACACATTTCAACAGAGCTCCCAGACTAAGACACGGAAGAAAGGGCTGGCAAGCTATTTCTGAAAATTGACTAGCAAAAACTCTTGTGGCTCACAACAGAATCCTGTCCAATAGCATGCTGGAGGATGAATCCCGTCGGTTGGAAGGCACTACACCAGAACTGTAACAATCGACCCAGATATGCTAATGGTTGAGAAGATAGTATACGGGCATGCAATGTTTCGTCCTACTACACCTGGAATTGCAAGGAATCGGAGCTGACTCAACAGCAACCACCAAAACCCACCAAATAGAACCCAGCTCATGGAATATTTGTGATGATTAATGCAATTTGCTCATGCAAATCATTTAAGAGGCAGCATAAAATAAATAAATGTCAGCTATTCTCTTCCACCACCACCACCCCCTTTCCTGGGGGGTTCAGTGCAAAGGGATGCCTGAGAGCTGATTCACCTCTGCAGATCCCTAGCCGAGCATTTTGTTGTGCTTCTCACTTACAAGGCAGCCAGTAAATATTTGTTGAATGTGTTGAATGAGCAAAGAAATGAATGACTGATTCCCAGCCATTGAAACGCACCATTTGTCTTCATTATGTCTAGGCTAAAGTGCCAAAAAGCAAATACATCGTTTGCTTGAGGACCAAGGTTCGCCTGGCCCAAGCCATGGTGTTTTCAATCACCTCACATGTAAGCAAGGAGCTCTGGTGATAGAGCGCATTATGTGTTAACACCATTAACTGAATGGTTTGGTTCAAATCCACCAGCTGTCCTTTAGGAGAAAGAGATGGGCAGTCTTCCTGTCATAAAAATTTTACAGCTGTGGATACCCACTGGAGGGTCACTACGAGTCAGAACCAGCTCACCTGCAGTAGTTCTGGTTTGGTTTTCAAAAGCACGCAAAAGCTGGACGCTGAATAAGGAAGACTGGTGCATTTGCATTGTAGTGCTGGAGAAGAATATTGGATATACCATGGACTTCCAGAACAACAAACAAATGTGTACAGTGTGTGCTTTTGAGACCTCACCTCATGCACTGTGGACATGTTCTCAGTCCTGGAGAAGGACCTAATGCATTGGCACCAGCAAAGTGAGGGGGCCCTCGACAAAATGGACTGGCACAGCGGCTGCAGTAAGTGGCTTAAATAGAGCCATGATTGTGAGGATGGCACAGGACTGGGAGGAGCTTCGTTGCTATGAGATGGCATCTAATAGCAACAATAAAGTGATTAGGTTCCCTTCGTGAGCAGTGCACTCCAATCAATACCTGGGCTTCTGCAGAAATAAAGGGTGGATAGTTATTAGGCACTGTCCCTGCAAACACTACACCATCTGCACCCCGTTACCTAAGCACAGACCTCTGTGGGTGCCCAACTTCAGAGGCCTGAAAGTTGGAAGGAATTCCAAGCTTGGATCCCTCAGGCTAGGCTATTCTTGGAAGCTGAACACTGTGCCTGCCACAGGGAGATGAGTCATGCAGAGGGTGAAGGCTTGATGGATTTCTCTGAGGCAGCAGCTATTTATCAGGCTGGATCTATCTACCAGGGACCACGAAGGAGGGCCAGGGTTCGGTTTTTGATGCTACTTAAAGCAATAGCCCTCTCTCTTGGAACCATTCTCCCCATGCAAACACACACCTCAGGGAGTCCAAGCGCTGTCCTCTGACATGCTGTTCCCGTTAGGTTTAAACAGCTCTTTGATGAGCCTGCAAAGCTAGTCCCCGTCACATATCCTTCCCCGTTCAGCTAATCGAGACCACCTGCTAGTGGCCATCAAGCTGATTCAACCTCCACCATGCAGAGCAGAATGAAACATTGCCTGGTCCCACATCATCTTCTTCCAGAACTATGTCAAATCCCCATTCATTCTGATCCATAAGGTTCCCATGGGCCAATGTGCAGAGGAAAATTGCCAGGCCTTTCTTGCCACTCTTACTCTGGAAGTTCCACTGGAACTTGCTCACCACGGAGGAACCTGTGGGTATTTGAAATACTGGTGGCACAGTTTCCAGCATCAAAGCAACACACAAGCCACCACAGGGCGACCATCTGGCAGGCCCAGTGGTTAATCCCTATTCTGCATGTTCTATCCCCATGCCTGAATTTCCTCCCTTCGAGACCCGAGATCTTGGAGGGGTTAGTAATGCCGATCCACTACTGCTTATAAAACTTCAAGCCTCACCTAAGGGCAGAATGCCAATGATTTTGTTTCCTTTGGGTTCTGCCAAGTACCCACAGTGAAGCATTTGGCTGCTAACTGCAAGGTTGGTGGTTCAAAGCCACCCAGCTGCTCTGAGAGAAGGCAACCTGGCAATCTACTCTGATAAAGATTACAGCCAAGAATACCCTCTGGGAGATCTGCTTGGTCACTGGGGGTCATCATGATAGTTGGGATCCACCTGGCACCTGACAACTGCAGAAGACCGTGTAGTGTTCATACATTGCAAAGCTTAAGTGCCATCGATATAAACATCAACCCCGTGACAACTGCAAGTTTTCACACGCTTCCTGCTGGAGACAGCTGAGCCTGCGCACACTTCATATGAAGGACACTAAGCAAGCACCAAGTGGCAACTGATGTACCAGAGGCAGTTTTAACTCTATCCTTGTGCCCAGTCTCCTTTGTCCTCCTCAGCTATGCCTGAGAAGGCTGCTATGAGAAGCCAGCCTCGGCTCCATGGCTGGGGACTGTGAAGTTTCCACTCCTTACATAGGCTCTCGGAAAGCTGCTCCGAGTGAAGGCAGCTTAATTAAAAACCACGTTCAATCAAACTGTCGCTTTGTTTATGAAAAAGTGCCGAGTGGCTGGAAATGGCAGGAACAAGCGCCGAAGATTAATGCTCTAAATTTGTTTTGATTAAAAGTACGATTGAGGCATTAAGGAAGAAAATACCGTGAACCCAGGGGCCCTTAAGTCCCGCGTTCTGCCTTTTTCAAATACAACTGGGTGCAGTTGTAAATACAAACAGTTTCTCTCTGCCTGGGACTCTCCGCCTTCAGGAAAGCAAAGCGTCCAACTGGAGCTGGTTCTTTCTGAAGGAAAACAGATCTGAGAAGCAGGTCCCCATCTCTCCCCAACAAATGCCTGCTTTCTAAATGCCACCTGTTCCCAATCTGGAGCTCTCTAGTTCTGGGACTATTAACCCACGGGGGACCCTAGAGAGAAGCGTTCGGTTAGTGCTTAAAGCACTCAGCTAACCAAATGACCAGTAGTCAAACCCACCAGTTGCTCTATGGAGGATCAGTGTACAGCTTTCAAAGCCCTGGCAGGCAGTCCTACCCTGTACTGTTATTGTTATTATGTGTCATCGAGTTGCTTGCAACTCAGAGTGACCCTGAGTACAACAGCCCTGAACCCTGTTCTATCCTGCACCAATCTTATTGTTTCTGACATGCCTACCCTCATTGTCCAGTCACTGAATCAATCCATTTCCTCGATGGTTTTTCTCTCTTGCACTGTTCCTTCACCCTTCCAGGTACGATGTTCCTCTCCAAGGACTGGCCCCTATATGTTGTTGTTGTTATGTGTCGTCGAGTCGCTTGCGACTCACAGCAACCCTATGTACAACAGCCCTATGCTTAGTCCTGTGCCAATTACGCTGTCTCCAACACTCCCATCCCGATTATCCCAGTCACTGAATCAATCCACCTCATAGAGGGTCTTCCCCTCCTGTGCTGTCCCTCCACCCTCCCAAGCATGATGTCCTTCTCCAAGGACCGGTCTCTCCTCACAACATGTCCAAAGTATGTTAGATGGAGCCTCAGAATCCTTGCCTCCAAGGAGCCACCTGGTTTAACCCTTTCCAGGACAAATCTGTTTGTTTTCCTAGCAGTCCATGGTATTCTCAATACTCTTCTCCAGCACCACAGCTCAAAGGCATCAATTCTCCTTCTATCCTCTTTGGTCATTGTCCAACTCTCTGATGCATAACAAGTGATTGCAAAGACCATGGCCTGTATCAGACGCACCTTAGTCTCCAGAGAGACACCATTGCTCTTCAGTACTTTGGAGAGGTCCCTAACAGCAAACTTTCCCATGGCAATGTGCCTTTTAATTTCCTGGCTACTGGTGCCAAGATATATGGTCCCTATATAGAGTTACTATATATGAGTTGGCATCAACCTGATGGTAGTAGGTTTGGTTCAGGCTTGGTAGAATCCTAAAGACCCTCTGAACCTACTGAGTTTCTCAAATTGTGAAACTGAGGGTTTTAGACAAGGTCTGAGAGTAGAAATCATTCTGGACCTGCTGGCAGGAGGACTGAGTTTAGCTTCACCAAGAGAACGTGTTTTATTCTGCCAGGTTAGGAAGTCACTGTCTCATTCAGCACAGAAACTAATTCCAGCCAACACCCACCCTGAAAATCAGATAGTTTTTCCCTGGCTCCACAAATAAGGATGGTGCTTTGTTCTCCAAAGGCCTCACATCATCCAAAATCATAATCTCTAGTCTCAAAGTGAAACTATTAAAGAACTTTGGAAAACATGTATTCCCAGGACCCTGATCTCAACCCAACGGCCAAGAAAACTAGGACTGAGTCTTCAGTTTGGGTTACTAGTTGTGGCAGGCAGAGGTTTTTTGGGGAGTGGGTTGGGTTCTTTTGTGTTTTGGTTTTGGGGTGTGTTTTTTTTAAGGCAGCGGTTTAAGATGCCATTCAGTAAACCCTCCTCTAAGGTGTGGGTGGGACCTACGACAAAAATTGAGATCAAGGCCCAGTGACTGTGTGATGTGAAGTGACACAGATGACAAGCTTTTGTAGATGTAATTAAGTTTTCTAACGAGTTTGATTCCCCCCAATTGATTAAGGACTGTAATTACATCTGCAAAATCCTCTGTCATCAATTAATGGACCAACAGACCACATCACATGATAAGTGGAGAAAAGATTCAAGTTGTCAACGATTTCATTTTATTTGCATCCACAATCAGCACCCATTGAAGCAGCAGTTACAAAATCAAATGATGTGCTGCAATGGATAAACATGCTGCCAATAACCTCTTTAAAACGCTGAAGAGCAGGGATGTCACTTTACAGACTGAGGTGTGCCTGCTCCACAGTATGGCATTCTCGGTTCTTTCGTATCACATACAAAAGTTGGACAATGAATAAGGAAGTTTGACGAACTGACGTCTTTGAATTGTGGTGTTGGCAAAGAACACTGAATATGCCATCGACTATCAAAAGAACAAGGATGTTGAAACTCCGTCTCACCTAATTGGGACACGTTATCGGGAAGAGCCACACAGTCCCTAGAGAATAACATTATGCTTAGAGAAGGAGAAGCTAAAGGGAAACCTCTCAGTGAGACGGACTGGCACAGTGACCACTGCAGTGGCTCTGTGCACAGCGGAGACTGAGGATAGTGCCAGGATGGACATAGGTTGTTCGGTGTCCATAGGGTTGCTATGAGTCAGAGTTGACTCAACAGCACCTATCAACAAATCATCATTTGGCTCTGAATTCATCACAAGGCAGTCTAGCCTGACTGGGCCTGACCGCCTCAGCTGAACCCTATCAGAGTTCAGGCCTTTCCTGAGCTCAGGGATGGAAAGCAACAGAGATCTGCTCTCTGTCACAAGCTCAGAAGAAGGAGACTGCCATGAGGTCTAAGACACGAGGGGGGAGAAAACCACCTCTATTATAGCCATGTGAGCTTGAACAAGATCCCTGAGTTCTCAGATGGGACCAAAGCTGTGACCACCCCTTAATGGTCTGATGGGATCCTGAGCAGAGGACTCAGCTGAGCTGTGCCCACACTCCTAATTCACTCCTGTGATAGTAAGTGGGTGTTGGCCACCAGGTCTGTGCTTTTTACCTAGCAATAGAAAACCAGTGCATCCTCCCAGAGGTGTGTGGTTCAAATCCACCATATGCTCTGCTGGAGAAGGAGGGACAATCTCCTCCTGTACCAGTCAGATCTGATTTGACAGTACACACACACACAAAAATTATAATTAAAAAAAAAAAAAGAAAACTAGTGCATCCGCTAAGAGTCAACAATTGATGATAGGTCCATGGCAAGGGAGGATGTCTGTAGTGTCTAGTTGAGAAACAAGCATCAGACATTCCCCACTTGGGCCACCTTCAATGGTAATGCAACAACAAAAAAGGCTGCAAAGCCTGACGGGCCCACTTGGCTCTTTTGGGAACATAAAGGCCATTGGAGGATTCGGGGTTGGGTCACAGCATTATTAAAGGATGGTACAGGACAAGATAGTGTTTTATCTGGTCACCCTACATCAGAGCCAACTCCACAGCAGCCCCTAACAACACCAAAGAGCCAGGAAAGGAGTGCTTGACAGTAGTTTAGCACTCGGCTGTTAACTGTAAGCTCAGCAGTTCGAGCCCACCTATGAGCTCCAAGGGAACAAGATTTGATTGTTCCCATAAAGACTGTTGCTGCTATTGCTATGTATCATGAAGTCAGAACCGGCTCAGGGCTGGCCCGCCAGTGGGTTTTCAGAGGTAGTAAACTGCACGAGAGGAGACTGCCCATCTTTCTCCACTGGAGCTACTGGTGGATTTGAACTTCAACAACACTAAGTTAACTAAATTAACAACACTAAGTCACCAGAGCAGATTACAGCTTAGGAAGCCCTCCGGGGGTTTCTGCTCCATAGCGTTTTGAAGGCAGTGATGTTTTGAAGGAAGACCACCAAGCCTGTCTTTCAGACCACCTCTGGGTGGACTGCAACTTCCAGCTTTCTGCCTAGTAATCAAGCACTCAGCCCTTTCTACTCTCTCACATGGGTTCGCTGTGAGATGGGACCAACCTGCCACCAACTAACAACAACAAGAATCAGGGAAACACACCTTTTACCAGCCTAGAAAGAACACAAGTACTTTTTTTGAGTGAAGGGGCGGGGGAACAAAAAAAGAAAAAGAAAAACCCAAAAGCAAACATTCAAATCTTAAACTTGAAAAAAATAAGAACAGCCAAGAAGAAACTCCCACCACTTGGCATTTGCAGGAGCGGGGGGAGAGATTGCGCTGGCTCTGCGCGTGCAAATCTGACAGGTGTGCAAGACACAACAGCCTGCAGTGTGAACGACCCTCCACCAGCTCGCTCTCGGATTGGTCCACGGCCCAGGGTGGCGCCTGTGCGAGCGATGACACAAGCCTGGCTCCTGGGAGAGGGAGGTGAGCATTGCGAGACAGTATTTAATTGAGTGCTAAACTGTTCGTTGCTGGATTTAAGTAGTGACCTTTGTGTAAAGCCAGTTGGATCACGAGGTGCTTCCCCTTCAGAAATTACCCACATGGCTGCCCAGTGCAGTCAACATAAAAGTCCAAATGGCTGAGTATGGCCTGGCAAAGACCACAGAAGGGGCATTGCTAATCTAAAGACCTCACTTCTCTGGTGGTTCAAATTCACCAGCACCTCCTTGGGCCAAAGATGGGGAATCTCCTCCTTGATAATTTACAGCTTTAAACACTGGCTACACGCTCCACTACGAGCCAGTTCTGATTGGAGGCAGTGGAAAGGGAGGGACATAAAGCGCCTTATGACCTCTAGTCATCACACCTGTCCATCCCCACTGTTCTGCACTCCTCATAAGACCTTATATGTATCCTTAGCAAGCCAGACCTTAAGACTAGCTCATTGCCACCCTATACACCTCAAAATCAAAACCAGGGCCACAGTCAGTTCTGGTTTATGGGCACCTTCCAGCGGGTGTTCCAATCTGGACAGGGAAAGACTGCCCATCTTTCTCCCATGGAGCAGCTGGTAGATTTGAGCTGCCAACCTTTAGGTCAGCAGTGCAGCGCATAACTCAATGTGTGACCAGGGCTCCTTATTTCCACCCCAGATGTACTGAATCAGCATCTACAGTTTAATAAGGTCCCCAGGTGATCCTTACATATACAGATTCACTGGGGATCTCTTTAAACCTTAGATGCTGATTCAGTATATCGGGAATACAAATGCAAATTCTCAGCAAAGGGTCCAGTTTGAAGGCCTGCAACAAAGCCAATGAGCTACTTCTGCTCTTAATGCCCTCCTCTGCTGCCCCCTTTCCACCAAAAGAGCTACTATTGCCTTTTCAGGACATACGGGGGCTTTTGTTGCTGCTGTTGTTGTTTTTGTTGTTATAAATTTTTATTTTATACTAGTTTATTTACTAAGTTCGTATACATTGTTTTTCACACTGGATCTTTCCCATTTCCTTCACACCGCCCATCAAATTGTGTGACCCTATAATTAACCCCCTTCCCCCACCCACCACCCATCAAGCCATCTCCTTCAAGAATTCTCCTCTGACTCTTTCTGTGATGCATTAGAAAGCTCAGCATCCTTGGGGCACAGCTCATGGGGATAAGAGTGGTAAAATTAAGTAGTTTGCTTAATGGGGATAAGAGAGGTAAAATTTTGTTCTAAGATGTTGTAAAAACTTAGTGTTAGTATTTATCAAATGCTTAGAACTTGGTAACTGCTTAGTGAATGCAAGCTCTTTTCTAACCAGTAGCCAGTTGGTATCAAGTTGACTCTGCTTCATTGTAGTTGTTATGGAGCTCTAGGTAGCCTCGTGGTAGAGAACTGTGCTTCCAACCCAAGGGCACATGGTTCAAATCCACCAGCATTTCTATGGGAGAAAGATGGACATTCTCCTCCAGTGAGATTTACTGCCTCTATAAACCTGCTGGAGGGTCAGTTACAGGTCCAGTCCAACCTGACTGTGTACAGCAACTGCTTCACTGGGACCCAGTATACATCAGATTTGAACTGTTCCATTGGGTTTTCAGTAGGTGAATTTTTAGAGGTAGATTTCCAGAACTTTATTCTGAGAGGCTTTTGGGTGGGCTTGAACAATTAACCTTTCAGTTAATAGTCAAGTCCATTTACCCTTTGTACTACCCAGGATCTTTCCTTGGTTTTGTTGTTATTTGTTGTTGAGCTGACCGCGACTCATAGCAACTCTATGAACAACAGGTCTGAACACTAACACCTATTAAATATTAAGGGCAGAGCTGTTGGCATGCAAAAAGATAAACCACCAACAGTATTGCCACTGAGCCAATTCTGACTCAGGGGGGCTGCTTGTAGTTCAGAGAACAACTCGACACCACAGAGATTTCAAGGCTAAGACCTCTGGGGAGCAGACTGCCAGGCCTTTGCTCCAAGATACTTCTGGTAAGATTAAAATTGAAAATCTTTTCTGTTAATAGTTGAGTGAGTGCTTAAGTGTTTGCACCACCCAGGGGCTCCCCAAGACATACCCAGACCTGTCCTTAGCTTGTCCTTCACCTTGAACACTGAACGGTGAACAGCTCCTCCTATTGTTGCTGTTGTGAACTAATGAGTCAGAATCGACTCAGAGTTGACCTTCCAGTGGGTTTTCAGAGGCAGGAAATTACATGGTAGAAGACTGTCCATCCTCTTGCAAAACAGCGAGTGGATTTGAACCACTTGCCTTTGGAATTACAGCACAGCTTTTTGCCACAAGGCCAAAGCCCCCTGCTATGGGTGAACAGCCCACTGCAGGTCAATAAAAGTGTTTCATCAACCTGCATAAATTCATTTAATCAGTAAAGAGAGAAAGGGGACCTGGGTTGTAGACATTAAATCCCTACCAATGCCAAGACTGTAGGATTTCAGCTTAGTAGAGTCTTCTCAGCCACAAATAAGAAATCTATGGAAGGAAGGAAGGAAGGAAGGAAGG
>NW_006399912.1:1285953-1296719 GCF_000299155.1 Elephantulus edwardii | reverse complement strand
AAGGAAGGAAGGAAGGAAGGAAGGAAGGAAGGAAGGAAGGGAGGGAGGGAGGGAGGGAGGGAGGGAGGGAAGGGAAGGGAAGGGAAGGGAAGGGAAGGGAAAGACAGAAATGTACATTTGTTTGGGGAGATCACTGCAAGGTCTGGTATCTAAGCAAAGCACTTTCACACACTGCCTGTAAGTACCAAAAACTAAGGGAGGTAGAGACAATGACTGAACTTTCAGCGTCCAGAACTGTGAGAAAATACATTTCTGTTCTTTAAAGTCACTGACTTACGGTATTTCTACGAGGACAAAACCCACTCCAATAGAGTTGATTCTCACTCCTAGTGCCCCTAGAGGACAGTGCTGAACTCTCCCATAGAGTTCCTAAGCTTTTCTGAAAGTAGAACACGACATTTCTCTCCTGCACAGCAGCTGGTGGGCTTGAACTGCCAGCCTCTGGATTAATAGACCAGTGCTTAGCCACTCACACCATTAGGGCTCCTGCATATCCTGGCAGCCCTCTGTAAGTAAGACATAAGCCAAACAAATGACTCCTCTCCTGGAAATTGTCCCTGGGCTAAGAGCCTTCCTGGAATCCTGAGCCTGACATGACACCAAGGTCATTGGGATTGGAAAGGAGCCCCAGTTTCTGGCCTCATTTAGAATCCCTGCTTCTAGGAGGCAAAGGGAGGAAGGAGCTGTGACAATGAGAGTCCCGGGGAGACTGCTCCCTTCTCCTGGCAGAGTCCCACTTGGAGATGGGAGACTGTGGGCATACTTCATCCTACGCTGTCTTCACCCTCACAGCTGTCACCTCCTCTGGGGAGGTCTGCAGAATCTCCGCCCAATTAGGAATTAATCTCTCCCTCATCTCACTTTCTGAGCGTCTGACTCTGAATCTCTAATGCACTTGTCTTCCAGCCCTTGATCACCACCTGACACATTCTCTCACTATTTGTTTCTTTTCTGCCTTCATCCTCTGAAATGTCAGCTCCACGAGACGAGGATTGGAGTTCGGCTCATCATTCTAGAATAAGGAGTTAGGTCAATGCCAGTGTTCTTCGGGGTGTAAACGGTTCACAGACTCAGCTGCTAACAGAAAGGCTGACAGTTTGAATTCACCCCAGGTGCCTTGGAAGAAATGTCGAGTGATCTACTTTCAAAAATCAACCTTATGGAGGCAGATGTTTAGATTGTGTGTGTGTGTGTGTGTGTGTGTGTGTGTGTGTGTGTGTGTGTGTGTGTGTGTGTGTGTGTGTGTGTACCACAATGAAAAAAGAAATAAACTAGAGGGGGAAGAAATAAAATTAATAAAACACATTTCTACTTATATACATGGGGTCACATGAATCAGGACCAACTCCATGATGGTTGTCACTGATAGGTCGGTCAGTACTTGCCACGTAGTAGGCACTCAATAGACTGATTTTAGGTGAACAGGAACCAACATTAGTGGCCAACATTTTAATTGTGCGTCCATGTGTCTGTAACTATTCCAAGTGCTTTATGAGCACGAACTCTCTTAATCCTAGCAACAACTCCAAGGATCCAAACTCAAAAACCCAAACTCATTGCCAGGAAGTCAAAACTGATTCACCCTGAGACTCTCTCATGGGTCTCCAGAGCTGTAAATCATACTGGAGGAGACTGTCTATCTTCCTCCTGAGGAGGTACTGGTGGCTTTGAACCACCAGAGCAGCACAGCCTTGGGGTTGGCCCCACAACACCCTGTGGACTAAGCCACCAGAGCTCGGCACCATAATTATACTCATAGTGGGAAGAAAAGGGCTTAGACTCAAGCTTAAGCATCCATCCTGTCACACAGCCAACAAACTACAAAGAGATTAGAACTCAATTAGTCTGGTTCCCAAGTTTATGTACTTAACCACAAGACTAGCAGGAATGAGCAAACCAATATAATTTAATGTCTATCACATCCTGCAAATATAATGTTTTCATTACATAACCACGGAATTAATTTCAATAGTCTGAGTAGAACCATCCCATGGGGCTCCCTGGGCTGTAAACTTTACCCTGTTCTGCCAAAAGAGCAAACCAATATTTCTTGGGGGAAGGGTAATCAGGGTGCTCTTTTATTTTCTCTCCCCAGATGTAGCCATTTTCAAGGACTTTAATGATCTCAATTATCCTTAAGGCTCGTAACATGGCTTTAAGATTACCAGCTTTCAAAATATTTCTGCAAAAACATACACAGGTTAAGCAGAGTAAAGAGCTGGCTCCGCGTGCTCCTTTGAGACAAGGATGGTAAAACCTTATCTCATATAGTTTGGGCATATTACCAGGAAGGGACCAGTCCTTGAAAATCGACATCTCTAGAGGATCAGGAAAAGAGGGGTGACCCTCAGCAAGATAGATGACACAGTGAATACAACGAGCTTGGAGAGGTCAAATTATTTGATCACTTATTTATAGGGCCATTATGTGTCACTGTCACCTTGAACGTAGCTAACAACAATAGCAAAAATAATCACTATGGGAAACAGAGTGCCAGGTCGTTTCTCCCTTAAAGCCATTAGATAGATTTGAACTACTAACATTCTGGTTAGCACTGAACAGTTAACTGTTGCACCACGAATGCTCCTTACAAATGCAATGCCTCAGCTGAGATGGAAGTTGTGCCTGTCAGCACCCCGATAGCTCCTAGAATGCTGTAGGCTCTACATGAAGTAAAACACTGTCCCTTGCACATAGTAGGCTCTCGGGAAATGTTAGCTGAGTTGGCTCACACTTGACATAGCGCCTGGAGCCATTTGAAACACCTCTTTCGAGCATATCCCCAGCTTCCCTTCCCACAGAGATTCTCAACCTCTGTGCAACAAACGGCACAGTCGCTAGTCCTGTTTCCCAGAGCTTTTGACAAGCAGCAAACTGAAGCCACAATGCCTCCTGGTGACACTGCAGTCAGTCAGAGACACATGAGTAATGAGTTTGGAGGAGCAATGATTCCCAAAGAATTCAGTGCTTCCTGAACACTCCAGAATTTCCTCTTTCCTCTGGTGAGGAAATGAGCATCCCACCTCTCCAGGAAGGCAGGTGAGGCTGGTAACCATCAGGTGTTAGAGGGGAGGACCATGAACCGCCTGGCCAGAGTTTAACTGCAAGTGAGCAAATCCCACCCCCTTCTCTATCTCGGAAACAGCTTCAGGCAGGCAGGTCCACAGGAGAAAGTGCTCCTACAAAGGGGAGGAGCAGCTCAGAAGAAGAAGGAAGCAGAGAGAGCAAGGGAGGGGGGGGAACCCAAACCTGGCTGCACAGCTACCTGGGACAATCTGTTTTCTCAGCCACACAGAGGACCACGCAGCAGAACCAGGCAGGCAGAGCGTGGACATATGTCACTCCTGGGTTAATCCACAGGCTGTGGGGGAAAGCTAGCACTGCGAGGCTGCAAGCTCTAAAAATACCCTGCACAGTCCCACCATGGCACCTACGGTCAGCTCTTAGCGGGCAGGAAACCTGCCAAACCAAGGCTTTAGATGGATGTTCCGGAATGAGCCCTGAACCAGGGCGCCCGAAAAATCTCCCTGCCGTTGAGTCACTCCCAATTCCCAGCAACCCCCCCCCCGCCCAGTCTCCACAAGACAGAGCTGAACTGCCCATGGGGTTTCCAAGACTGGAATCTTTAAAAGGGAAACAGTTTGCCAGGTTTCCCTCCCATGGAGCAGCTGGATGGATTTGAACTACCAACCTACTGGTTAGTGGCCATATGCTTGTCCAGTACCCCACTGTTTGGCTAGACTGTTGGTGAGTACCACTGACTCAGCTCTCACTCGCCCTACAGGACAGAAGAGAACTGCTTCAATTTCCAAGGCTGTAATTGTACCAGAAGCAAGATGCTACATCTTCCCCTCCCCACCCTGCACCCAGCAGCTGGTGGGTTCAAACCACCAACTTTTCAGCTAGCAGCCCTGTTCCACTATGCCACTACCATGGCATCGAACTAGGGCCATGGTTTCCTCTTGAGCCCTGCCAGAGACTGATGGAGCGTTAAGGGACTGGTGTGTCTGGGAGTCCCTGGGGGTGCAAGTCAATGTGCTCAACTGCTAATTGAAAAGTTAGATCTCTGCGGCTACTCAGAGGAGCCTTGAAAGAAAGGCCTGGCAATCTGCTTCTGAAAATTCAGCCACTGAAAATTGCAAGGAGCAGAGTTCTATTGACACGTTTGTGTTCACCAGCTGACTGCACTTGGCTTGCTCTGGGGTTGCTTGGGTTGGGTGGGGTCGGGAAAAAAGGTTCATATTGCTGCTACGGCAATAAAAGTCATCATAAATTAACGTTTCAAGTTGTAGAGTCAGATCTACCATTTAATAACTAGGGAGCATTAAGGGGAAATTTAACCTCTCTAAGATTTAATTTCTTTATCTGCAAAGAGGGAGAAATGAGAGTATTCACAAGCATTTACCTCATCAGTGTGTGCTTTTTGGTGTTTGTTTTTAAAAGAAAAATAATAAGGGGTTAGTAAATTGTATTATTGCTCAAAATGTTCACTTCTCCTTAGGGAATCCCTCTCTCCTGGTGTCAGGCTTGGATCCAAGGGGATTAGAGAAGAAAGTTCATGTGTCACTTCCAAGAAGAAGTTTAAGACCCATCTCATAGTAGACTCACTTCTCTTCATTCTGCCCATGTTTGAGGTTAAGGCTGTGTGAAGCAGAGATGCCGCTAACCCAACACAAACTGTGAAGGAGTAATAAATCTCTACTTCACACACCACTGAGATTTGGGGCTTGTTTGTTATTGCATGATAAACAAGCTTAAGCTGGCTGATACAGTGATCACATGAGTCAATCCAGGAGCTGCTTAGCTCATACGTGGCACTTTCTAAGCACTTAATACACTTTTCTTATTATGACAGAGATCAGTATGTTTGCTGTGGCCTCTCTTCTTTTTAGAGGGATCACATCCCTCAATAAGAATCTAAAGGAAGCTTTGGAACTTCTGCTATGACAAATGCATGTGTGCGGACAATTCCTACATCCCAGGCTCAGAACCCTGGAGAAGAACCCAGGAATAAACCACACTTTGAGGCCCTAGAGCAGGTTCCCTAAGCATCAGGATGGAGATGTTGCCAGCACAGACACCCCGGTGTCACCTCAAGTATCACTGGGTACAGATGGCTAGAACTGCCCCAAGACCATGTCCCATTCTAGACCAACAGGCCAGAACCTATAAGAGAAGGTCAAGTCTCGGAACTTGGAAGGGAACTGGTGTTTGGCCTCAAGGAGAAGGAGACTGCAAATGGGGACTGCACAGCAGGAAAGCCCATTCCTCCCCCAGATTGGTGGCAGCTCCCCTGGAGACCTCCCACTCTGCTCCCAGAGATGGCTGTTGGCACCTGGTCCTGGGAACATGCAGTTCTCCAGTGTTTCAATATCATTAGCTAATTTGTGTGTCTAATTTCAAACGAGCTCTGTTCCCTCCTTGCAGGAGTTTCTACTCAAGGGATGTGCTATTCTTGGCAGCTTGTGCTTCTTCCCTTATATCTACTTGCCTTTGTCGTGTGAAGCCAGTGTTTCCACTCCTGGTCCATCCTAAGTCTCACCTGGAACCTACTCTGAAGTCGGCTGTATCCGACTCCAAACATGGATGTTCCCCATGGTCTCCTGGATGTCTCCAGGGCATCATATCCCCATCTTCTCATCAAGAAAAACAATTCAGGGTTCGCTCTGTATCTTTCTCCCTCCCTCCCTCCCTTCCTTCCTTCCTCCCTCCCTTCCTTCCTCTTTCTCCTTCTTCCTTCCTTCTTTCCTCTCTCTTTCTCCTTTTTGCTTCCTTCCATCCTTCCTCTCTTTCTCCTTCCTTCCTTTTTCTTTCTGTTTCTCTCCCTCCCTCCTCTCTCCCCCCTTTTTATTCACCCAGCCAATCTTTAACAAATATTTATTAAGAATCTACTACATGTAGACAAGATGTGATTCAATAGTCTATATAAATTTGAACAAGTTGCAGAATTTCTCTTTTGGCCTGTTTCACTTTCCTTACCTGCAAAATGGGATGATGGGAACAGACTTAACGATTCACTGTGGTGATTAAATGTGTTAACATACCGTACTTTAAAAGAGCACAGTACTTTAAAAGAGCACAGGTAGTACAACACCTAAGAACTCAACTTCTAACCAAAAGACTAGTTTCTCAGACCCACCCAGAAGCGAAGTAACCCTGGCACTCTACTCCTGTCAAGACTATTTTATAAAACCTAATGCATGAAAACGATTGTATGAAACACAATGTGAATGAAGAGTGGTGTGAAACAATGTATACAAACTTTGTAAGCAAACCAATTAAAACAGAGAAAGAAAAAAAAGACTACAAAGCCCTGTGGGGTGGTTCTGCAGTTTCCTTCAGAGTAGCTATGAGTTGGAATTGACTAGACAACACCTAACAGCAACAGCACTCCGAATAATAGTTGCTGGCACAAAGTACGTGCTCCCTGCAACGTGAGTTGATTGTTTGGTTTGTGTTACACCAAGCACGAAGAATGGCACTCAAAACGTGCTATGGCTGCAAGGCTGAGCTCAAGTATACAAACAATATGTGATGATGGTGCAGCACTGAGCAACAGTTCACTCTGCTGTAAAGGGGTAGCCAGGAATTAGAGCTGACTCATCAGCTAATGGGAAAAACAACAAAGTTACAGTCAATAAAAACAAGCATACTCTCAGAGCCCCTGAAGTTGAAGAGCCCTAGAGGAAATGTACCTTCATTAGATCACTACCATAAAGAATAATAAAAACATTTAACCATCGTGAGCGTCACCAGGAAGTACATGGTTCTATGAGAACACAGATACAGGAAAAAGTCACACAAGGGCTCTTTCAAGGAAGGGGAGAGGAAGGTGAAGTCTGGAGGTTCCTTCTGAATTATGGAGTGAGGTTTGGAAGCATGTATGATTCTTTGGGAACTAAGCTGAAAGAATAGCATTCACATCAAACTCAAAACTCATTGCTGTTGAGTTAGAACTAACTCATTGCTCAACCTTTCTTGAGTTTCCAAGGCTAGAAACTGCATGGGAGGAGACTGCCTGTCTTTCTCTCAGAGTTCCTGGGGGGTTTGAACCACCAGTAAGATGAGGTTTTTGAGTTTGCAGCAAACCCCCTTCAGGCTACACCACAGATCTTCCTCCTATATTTATACGTGTCCCCAATAGCCAACACTTTCAGACACACAAGATCTTTTGGATCATACTAGCAATCAGAGCTCTAAATGTCATCTATATCAACATTTCAGCCACAAGCTGCCTTGATAAAGTTTCTGGTTCCGTTGAAAATTTATAATCAACAACAAGATAATAACTTGGCAAATCACTTGCAATCAGTGGCATCGTCCCCAGCAATTATAATGGGCAGTAAATGAATCTGATGAGGACAACCCAAGTACTAATTATCATATTCAAACCCATTGCCATTGAGTCAAAATAGTCTGGATGATACACAACAAGACACCCTTTCTCTGTAGCAAAAAGCTGGCACTTGAGTTTAGGTCAGGAAACTCTGGCTGGTCCATAGGGCTGTGCCTTGTAACTGGACCACTGGCCTCTCTGTTCACTGGTCTCTGGGAAGATCAGACTCATTGGCAGTGGGCCAAACAGCAGCAGCAGGAGTAAAGGGAATGGTTTCTTCAGGCCTTAATTTAAAAACTACGAAGAATCTAGAAAAAGACAAGCAAACCAAACCCAAAGAAAGCAGAAGAGATCGCAAAAACTACATTGGAAATCAATGAAAACAACAGAATAATAAAGGCAGAAAACAACAACACAATAAAGGCAAATGCATGAACCGGAAAAGTTCTTTCTTAGCAAAGACATATAAAAGTCACAAACCTTTTGCTAGACTGGCCAAGGAAATGAAAGAAAAGACCAGAATTACTAAAGCCAAGAATGAGACAAAAGATGTCACTAACATTACAGAAATCACAAGATTTAGAAGGAACTGAGAAGCCTTTGTGGCCTTGTGATAAGGAGCAGTGCTACTAACCCAAAGGTGCATAGTTCAAATCCACCAACTGCTCTGGAGAAGAAAGATGGACAATCTCCACCTGTGTGATTTACAGCCTCTGAAAACCCACTGGGGTCGGTTCTGACTAGATGGTACACAACAACAACATCATCATAAGTAACAACATCATAATGACAATATGTACAACACTGGGGTCTTGCTGCCCCAGTGGTTAAGGTGTTAAGTTGCTAACCAAATGGTCAGTGATTTGAATGCACCAACAACTCCAAAGAAGGCAAATGTGGTATCTTGCTTCCATAAAGATGTAAAGCCTTTGAAACCTTATTGGGCAGACCTATTAAGTCCTATAGGGGCCCAATGAGTCAGAACCAATCCAATGGCAATGGGTCTGCTTGAGTTTTCTACTTTGTCATTGCTAAATTGTATATCATGACAACAAATTTGTTAATTGCAATGAAATGGACACATGTCCAGGAAAACATAAATTCTCTTTTTCAAAAAGAAATCAAGAATCTGAATAAATTTATACCAAATAAAGATTAAATTGGTCTTTAAAAATGTAGTTACAAAAAAAATAACATTAAAATTAAAATGTAGTCACAAATAAAAGTTCAGACCTAGAAGACTCTACTACTGGATCCCACCAAATATTTCAGGAACACATAATCCCAAACCTCCACAAATTCTTTCTGAAAACCGTAGAAGGAGCACTTCCCCATGTACTAAATGAGCCTTGTATTTCTCTGACACAAAAAATCAAAGATATAACAAGGAATGAAAACTACAGCCCAATATCTGTCATGAAAACAGATGCAAATATCCTTAATATTAGTAAATTGAATTCAGCAAGACAAAAAAAGGGATTATTCACCATGACCAAGTGGGATTTGTCCCAAGAATGAAAAATTGACTAAATCATTGATAATCAAGATGGTGTGCTATTACAGTACTAACAGGCATACACAAAGTGACAGAACATTATGAGAAGTACAGGCATAAATGGTTACATTTATGGTCAAGTGATTTTAGACAAAGGTGCCAAGACAATTCAATAGGGACAGGATAGTCTTTTTAACAAAACAAATGGTACTGAGAAAACTGGATATCCATATGCAGATAAAGGAGCTCTGCTGGCCTAAAGGGAAGGAGTGCACTGCCAACCCAAAGATACGTGGTTTGAATCCACCAGCTGCTCCATGAAAGAAAAGACGGACAATCTCTTTCAGTGTGATTTACTGCTTCTGAAAATCCACCGGAGGGATCAGCAGCTATGGGTTGGCTCCTATTTGAGAGTAAATAACAACAATGTGGATAAAATAAACTAAAATCTTTATCTCAGAAACACATGCCAAAAATAGGGGTTAGACTTGAATATAAGAGCTACAATACTAAAATTTACTGGGGGTGGAAACCCCAAACCAAAAACCTAGGAAATCTTCCAGGCCTTAGGTTAAGCAAAGAATTCTTAGCACCAGTTTTCTTTTATGATCCACAAAGGAAAGAGAAGGGGAAAAAAAGGATAAATTTTACTTCATTAAAAGTAGAAACATTTGCACTTCAAAAGACATCATTAAGAAAATTAAAAGACAAGCCACAGTTTGAAAGAAAATATTTGCAAATCACATGCATAATAAAAGACTTTTATCAAGAATATATAAAGAACTCTGACAATTCAATAAAACAAAAATTCAATTAAAAGATAAAATTCAATAGACATTTCACCAAGATGACATAGAAATGGCTAGTAAGCATGTGAGAAAGAGCTCAACTTCATCAATCTATAGGGAAATGAATGTTGAAGCCACAATGACGCAGATGCTGTAGAGTAGAATGGCTACAATAAAAAAGCCAGGCAACACCAAGTGCTGTCACAGATACAGGGAAACCGAAACCCTCGCACTTTGCTGCCAATAAAGGCACATGCTCTTTGGAAAACAGTTTGGCAATTTGTTAACACTTTGTATGTTGTTGTTGTTAGGTGCTGTCAAGTTCAATACAACTCACATCAACCCTATGAACAGCCAACCTGGACCTCACCCTAATCTGGACCATCCTCATCATCCCTGATGCACCCGAGTCTACTGCTGAAGTCACCGTGTCAACATACCTCAGCAGTCTTTCTCTCCTTAGCTGACCTTCTATCTTTCCAAGTATGATGTCCCCTCCAAGGAATAGCCTCACCTAGCTACTTGTCCAAAGTATGAAAGACAAAGCTTTGCTGTCTTTGCCTCCAGCGAGCACTCTGGCTATACTTTTTCTAAGACATGTCTGCTTGTTCTTTTGGCATTCCATGGGACATTCAGCACACATCTCCAGCATCACAACTAACTACACCTGAGAAATCAAGACATATGTCTACATAAAAATGTAACCATGAATATTCATGGAAGCATTGTTCATGATATAAAAAAAAAAAATATCAAACAACCCAGGTGTTCCTCAGCTGCTGCATGGATAAATAAGATACAGGCAAACCACACAATAGAATATTATTTGGTAACAAACATAACGAAGCCCTGGCACATGCTACAACATGAATGAACTGCAAAAACACTATGCTGGCAAACAACAAATGCTAGCGAGGTTGTGGAGAAACTGAAACCCTTATTCACTGTTTGTGGGAGTATAAAATGGTGCAACCACTGTGGAAGGTGGTATAGTGCTTCCTCAAAATGTTGCAAATAGAAGGGGAGCTCTGGTGGCCTAGTGGCAAGGAGCTGCAACTACAATCCCAGGGGCACACGGTTCGAATCCACCAGATGCTCTGCCGGGGAAGGAGGGACAATCTCCTCCTGTACCAGTCAGATCTGATTT
>NW_006399912.1:1280496-1284998 GCF_000299155.1 Elephantulus edwardii | reverse complement strand
GTGGTGATGGCTGCAAAAATCTATACATTTGCCAACAACTGAATTATATATTTACAGTGAGAGGCAAAGCTGTAAAAAAATAAAGGTAGTCCTTATTTTACGATACAGTCAAGGTAAGACAAAGGGCACAGCCCTCCATTCAGGTTTTGTGTTTTTGTTTTTCTGCCCATCATTTGTACTATGTACAATGTTACAATGCCTAATTTTCTGATGTCATTCTCGTGCCAACTCCTACAGGCAAAATTCAGCTTTATAATGATACCGATAATAAAGAGACAACAGTAAGGAACACTTTTTTAAACGAAGTTATTTGACTTACGTCAGAACCCACATAAAGCGGATTCACTGGGACAAATTTTGTTGTAAATGAGGGACTGCCTGTAAATTATTACTGACATGTAAAGTTTACCCTTTCTGTAAATTACTGCTGTACAGTAAACTTAAGCCTCTCAATAACTTGTAGGAGTTCAATGAGAGGTTCTGAGAGGCTGAAGGTATTCTTTTTTTTTCTATAATTATATTTTATTAATTATTATAAACATTTACAGAGATTTTGGGTTTCCATTCATTCACCGCTGCACCATTCTCTCTACCCTCCTCCCAGTTTGTTCTTGTCCAAATGCCACAGTGCTTGTCAAAGCCAGCTCTGATTAATCTTCTTTGTCAGTGTGTCCTTTGCCATTCCCTATCACTCCTCCCTGAGAGAGACTTCACCCTGAGTCATAAGGAAAGGGGGATGGCGTATTCTCTTAGCTACTTCCTGCTGAAAAGGGACGCTGTGGGTTTCAGGGTGAAGATCTTCTCTCACTACTCTAAAGGGCCCCTTTGGCAGTAGGAAACACATAGACTATTATGGAGATTGATTTTGGAATTTAGATGCACTCTTATTGATTGTGCTTGGCCGTACATGTTCATATCCTTGAAGATGTATCATGGGGGTGTTGCAACCTAGAAGACACAAATTTGACTAACAAGTTATAAGTACATGAGTCCAAAAATTATGGAAAAGTAAAAGAAAAGATTCTTTCATTGTTTTACAAACCCTCCCCCAGGTCCCCTCCACCATGTAGCCCTCGCTCTAGTCTCCTGTGATGACAGAAATACCTAGTTATATCTCTCTTTTAAACGGTTTTCTCCCTCCTCTGTTTCAGTGCAGTATACATTATTGAACCCATCTTACTCAGTCTCTCCCCAACCCCAAGGACAGTCCCATTCTACAACAGTGGCATCATGTATTCTAACCTCATCTCTCTGGATATTGTTGTTGTTGTTGTTGTTGTGTGCTGTCAAGTCAGAACTGACCCTCCAGTGGATTTTCAGAGGCAGTTAATTGCATGGGAGACTACCCATCCTTCTCCCATGGAGCATCTGGTGGATTTGAACCTTGTACATTTGGGATTGCCACAGTTTCTTACCATTAGGCCACCAGAGCTACTCAAACAATATTTAGGAAGAACTTTTTTTTTAAAAGTGACACAAACAGCTCAATAGTGTCAGCCAGGTCTAGGAGTTACACACATGTATTTTTAATCTCTTCCATTTGAGAAAATGAGCATTTGTTACAGTCCAGGGGAAAAAAATCGGTCTTTACGCTGAATAATGAATTAGCATTTCAGTAGAGAAGCAATGCTGGGTTAGATCTTTAGTCAGGCCTCAGAGGCCAGTCACGGATGTTGCCTCCAGGGAAATGAAGAAGCCAAGGAGGGCACTGTCACATCTCCACAAGCTCGATAAGTTCCCTTATCAAGAAGAAGCAGAAGGAATCCTCGTTTGTCTGATTAAATACTAATTTTTCAGCTCCAAAGAGAGAACCAGAAATGGGCAGTTTTTTCTCTCCTCTCATTGATTGGGCCTTTCATAACAATAACTAAATCCTGCAGACTGCTTAATACGTGCCAGGTAGTGATTCGAGCAATTTATAGATGTCAATTAACTAATTATTTATTAAATAATGACAGTCTGTCATTCTGTCATACTGTGATGGCTTTTGCATTGCCATGATGCTGGAAATTGGGACATTGGTATTGCAAATATAATCAGGGTCATCCAAAGTAGGCTTCAATGGAGCTGCCACACTGAGAGAGACTAGGAAGAAAGGCCTGGTGATCACCTCCTAAAAATTAAGACGGCGAAAACTCTGCAAAGTACAATAGAATGTTTGTTCAAGATAGTTCTGGAAGATGAGTTCCCTAGGACGAAAAGCCCTCAGGACGCACAGTGGCCACACAATGGGCCACACCAACAGTTACAAAGATGACCTAAGCCTGGGCAATGTTTGTCTGTTTGGGGTTTGGTTGGGTTGTTTGTTTTTTTTCTGTTGTCCATGGGTTCATATTAGTTGTAATTAACTCAATGGCAACTAACTAGTAACAATAACAACCCTAGGAAATATATATGTACTGTTTGTTGTTATATCCAGTCAAGCTGCCCACTACTCACAGCGACTTTACGCACACTAGCTCTGAACTTTGTCCTATCCTGGGCCAATGTGACTGTCTCGGACACACCTGCCCTTATTATCTCAGTCACTGTGACAATCCATCCCATCTGGGGTCTTCCTCTCCTGCACTGTCCCTCCACCTTTTTCTAAGGACTGGTTCCTCCTGACATGTCCAAAGTTTCTGAGATGGAGCTTCAAAATCCTAGCCTCTAGAGAGCAACTTGGTTTCACTCTCTCCAGAAAAGACTTATTTGTTCTCTAGGCAGTCCATGGTATGTTCACTACTCTTCTCCAGCACCACAACTTAGATACATAGCAAGTAATTGCAGACACCATGGCCTGGATCAGGCACACTTGAGTCTCTAGACTGACATCTTTGCACTTCAGCACTCTGGAGAGGTCTCTGACAGTAGACTTTCCCTATCGAATTTGTCTTTTGATTTTCTTGCTGCTGGTTCCAACAGTGAGGACTGTGGATCCGAGCAAGCTGAAATTGCTGAAAATCTCAGTCTCTTAACTATCTTATCATGATGCTGCCAATGGGCCCAATGGTAAGAATCTTTGTTTTCTTGATGTTGAGCTTCAATCCAAAAGGCTGCAGTCCTTGACCTTCTGCAGCAAGCACTGAAGGTCCTCCTCAGTTTCGACAAGCAGGGTTGTATCACCTG
Source organism: Elephantulus edwardii (assembly GCF_000299155.1). NCBI lineage: Eukaryota > Metazoa > Chordata > Mammalia > Macroscelidea > Macroscelididae > Elephantulus > Elephantulus edwardii. Next base: position 1,281,890 of record NW_006399912.1, on the reverse strand, counting down.
CATAATGCAGATTGTTGATGAGTCTTTCTCCAATTTAATGTCACATTCCTCCTCATAAAGACCAGCCTCATAGCAAGACAAAGCAAAGCATTAGAGCAAAATATGCAAATAGCTGGAGTCGGAGAATGCATGCATATATGAAGTATATATGGATAACAATAGTAACCCTATGAAGGCTGTTATTTTATATCCTTTTACAAATAAGGAAACTAGGGCAACAAGGGATTAAGTGACTTGCCCAAGATCACAGAGCCAGTTAGTATAATACAGCCATGGTCTAAAACCAAGCAGATCATTCTAGAGCCTGTGCTTAAGCCGCCTGTCTCTTATACCCTTAATGTCACCTCTGCCCTTTTGAGACTCGAAAACCCAGTGCCACGAGTCTGTTCCAAGTCACAGTGGCTGGAAGATGAGCTCCCTAGGGAACTCCTTCCATTGGGTTTCTACAGCTGTAAATTTTTACAGAAGGATATACCCATCTTTGTTCTCAGAGAAGCTGGTGGATTTGAACTGTCAAACTTTCAGGTTCACAACAATTGATACATTAAGCACCATGTGGAGACTCAGAAGGGAAGGAAAACAGGCATTTGGAGTTGTAATTTCTCACACCACAGGCGGGATGTCTATGTCATGATGGCACAAGGGTTGGGAGAGGGTTGTCCCAGCAGCCTGCAGGCCCCCAGAGCAGCAGTAACCTTCTTGCCTCGTCCTGAAAGAACACTTTTGTTCTGTCTTATCAAAGCTCAACTATCTAAGTATGTCCTGGTTCTCATCCGGCCTCCCCATCTTCCTGGGCCACCGCATCCAGCCCTGACTTGATGTGGGCGGCACCAGACATTGTGGTTTCTAAAACCACACACCTCACATCCAGTCTCACACTCGGAATGACCACCGAGTATTCGCATCTTCACTGACGTGACTGACTGTACTGTAATCAGGTGCCATCAACTGGTTTATACTGAATTGAGATCCACGATCTCTGGCTATTTTAGGAGACATTCTGATGACAAAATCAAACAGGAGAAGTGGGTGACTGTGTTAGCGGCCTGAATTCTTAACCTCTTACTGAATGCTAATCCCTTGTCCCATGATTTTATGATCCCTCCCATTAAAGGGGAGAAGTTTTTAAATAGTACCAATTCTAAATATATTCAAACGCTAAATGAAATAGTAGAGGTTCATGTCTATCCAGGAGGGGCCTGAAAGAAAGACCTGGTAAAATGCTTCTGAAAAAAATCAGCATGAAAACCCTATGGGGCACAGTTTTACTCTGACACACACAGAGCCACCGTGAGCCAGAGAAACTCAACAGCAAGTACTACAGGTCTACCAAAATCATTCTTTTCATCTTTTTTCTTTCATTCTTGAACATTTTCTTCCCCCCTTCCCCACCC
>NW_006399912.1:1241773-1279913 GCF_000299155.1 Elephantulus edwardii | reverse complement strand
ATGGGCACTTAGGTTGTTTCCATCTCTTTGATTTTGTGAATAATGCAGCAAAAACATTAGTGTGTATACTTCTGTTTGAGTTGTGGCTCTGGTCTCTTTAGGGTATATTCCCAGTAGCGGAATTGCTGGGTCAAATGGTATTTCTATTTCTAACTTTTTGAGAAAGTACCAGGCTGCCTTCCATAATGGTTGTACCATTTATTTTACATTCCTACCGGCAGTGAAGAAAAGTTCCAATCTCTCCACAACCTCACAAGTATTTGTTGTTTCTTGCCCCGTTGAACTTTCCTATTGTTGTGAGAGTGAAAGGATATCTGATAGTTGTTTTGAAAAGTATTCTTTAAGTTTGAAAAATTTGGTCAATAAAATCAGGCAGAAATGGTGATGTCTCAGTTCTATGCCAAAGCTTTACAAGACTTCGTATACATCTGCAAGTTCTCTTAAGTCTTTATCATCACCACAAGGGAAGCTGTCCCCAGATGGCTGCTGCCATATCTAACTGAACCCAGCTCGGGTCCAGCCCAGCCTCTACACAGTGTAAACCATCAAGGCACTTGCCCAGTCAAGCCCAGCCTGGATCAGCCATCCCCCAGCCAACCCACAGGCATGTGAGTTATATTAAGCAATTATTGTTTCTAGCCACTGGATTTTCACATGGCTTGTTACATAGAAATAATTAACCAACATTTTCTTACAAATGCAACTTTTAATGTAGCCATCAAGTAGCCTGGCTCCCTTCCTCTTCAATTAGCTACTTTAAATTACTCAAGGGCAAAGAGGCCCAGAGAGGAGAGATAAAGTCACTCAATGAGCAAACAGGAGAGTTGTGGAGAGCCAGGGTTTCTGTCTTCCTAGACCAGATTTCTAAGCAAGAAATACTGGATCCAAGTTTTCACTCAAATAGTCTGAAACCATAGGAAGAATCACATAAACAACACGACTTGGGTCCCTGATGGCAATGTCCCTACCCTATGATAGAGGAAACCTGACACAGAGCTTAAGCTCTCACCTGCCAATGAAAAGATTGGTGGCTCGAACCCACCAGGCATTCTGTAGGAGAAAGATGCGGCAGTCAGCTTCCACAGATTAAAGTCTTGGAAACACTATGGGGCAGTTTTGTTCTGTCCTATAGGGTCTCTATACGTTGGAATGAACATTGATGGCACACTACAAATGTCAATGAGAAAAAACAAAGGAATTCCGTTTTAGATCAATATAGATTTCAGGCCCCAGATCACCTTTCCCAAGTATCTCACCAAGAAAAAAAGACTAGGCCCATGAAAGAGATAGATTATGCTTCTGTTCCCAACTTCTGGGGCCTCCGTGGTGGTGACCTCCTCTCCCTGCCCTCCTAGCTGTGCTTGCTACTCCATCTCTTTGAACTTCCCCTACCGATGAGCACTCCATACCTGACTCTCCCTGTGACTACTAGCCCCAGTGCCTTAAAACTAACTTGGATTCTAACTTACTTGGTTCACGCTAGGCTTCCTGAGTCTGCCCAGGCAGCAAAGACCTGTCTACTGACTTCACCCATGTCAAGGAGTCTACTGGAAAAGGCTAGAGCCCTTTCCCAAATCTGACGCTTGGACCGCTCGTGTTCCCTGTTATCTTTAGGGGAGATGAAGACACAGAATTAATGATCACATGGTGAGAAAGTTGTTCTCTTTCAAGTCTCTTTTCAGCTCTTAGGAAAATATCAAGGAAAATGTCCCACACACCCTCTGACACTCGCTAATCTCCCTTTTTGTAACTGAGAGCTCAGGCCTCGGGCTCAGAGCCTTAGGCGGGCAGCCATCTCCAGTTAGAAATAAAAGGCCTGTTTAGTCTCTGTCATATTTATTTTTTGCACTTACTTTCTATTTGTGGCAAGTGATACTGGTTTTCCATTTATGGCTCTGGTGCCAAGTTGCTTTTTTAACGCAAGTGTACTTAAATTAAGACAAGTGGTTAAAAGCCTACGTTGAATAAATAATCATAAAGGAGACGTCTGACGCTGGCAAGCTGAGAAGGGGAGGCAAGTGCTGGGCAGAGAGTGAGGCTTAATAAATGTTTCTGGTTTCAGACTATTTGACTGACACCTGGAGGACTGAGAAGGCTGAACTAAGAAGACAGGAGATTGGCCTTCCATCATACATCTCTGCTCCCTGGGGGAGGTATCACTCTTCTTCCCTGTGAAGTCTTCACGCTACATGTGTTATCTTCGAGGCTGCATCCTCCCATGATCTAACTGTACTGGACGCCCAAGGAAAAACAGAGTCTCCGGGTAGACCCAGAACACTAGTGCACAAAGGGCGCCTGTTCAGCGTACTTCTTTCTGGTCTTTGAAAGCTCCATGGAGCTCAGAGATTGGAAAAGAACCCTAACCAACAAAACCTCCATCATGATCAGATCTGAGATTCTGTACAGAACCAGAGTAAAGGGGAATCCCAATTCTGTACAGAACCAGAGGGAGGAGGGGGCAGGGAGTGATGACAAATGATTAGCCAAATGTAGTGTCATCTCTCTCCCCTCCCTCGCTTCCTTCCCTCTCTCTCCCCTCCCTCTCTCTTTCTCCCCCCCCACTTCCCTCCTCCCCTCTCTCCCCTGCCTCCCTCCCCCTCTCTTTCCTCTCCACCTCTCTCCCTCTCTCTCTCCCCCTGCTTTCCTGCCTCCCTACCTCTGTCTTTCTCCCCCTGTCTTGTTCCTTCTCTCCCCACCCTGTGTCTCTCTCTCCTTCCTTCTCTCACTCCCCCTCCCCCTTCCCCTCCCTCCCTTCTCTCTCTCTCCTCCCTCCCTCCCTCCCTCTCTCCTAGTGTCTCTCTCTCTCCCCACCACTACCACCCCTCAAGCAGGTTTTCAGAGAGGAGCTCCCTGGAGCAGCTGGTAGATTTGGACCATCTACCTTTAGACTGGTAGCACAACTCTTGCCCACTAGGCCACTAGATCTTGCCCTCCATAAGCAAGTATAGAAACAAGAGAAAGAAAAAGCCCCTGACTCTTTCCTCTCGCTCCACCCCACCTGCTGCTCCTGTTTTTCTTCATTTTGTTTTCTTGACGGGGCACCCTTAAATGTAGGCAGTTCTCTCAAATTGCAATTGGACTTCCTGCACTTGCTTTTTCAAACTCTCTGTTGTTGTTTTTCTTGTTGTGTGTCATTAAGTAAATTTCAATTCATAGCAGCCTTTTGAGAGAAAATAGAACTTCCCTAAAGGGTTATCAAAACCGTAATCATTATAAGAAAGAACTCTCAGGGCTTAGTACTTAAGCACCCAGTTGCTGACCCAAGGCTGGTGGTTTGAACCCAGCAGTGGGTCTACAGGAGATAAATGTAAATGTAAAATCAGAGCCTTGAACTATCTATGCGACAGTTCTACTCTACCTTGGAGGACCTCTAGGAGTTAGAATCAACAGCACACAACAACGACAACAAGAACCTTTAAGGTAATAGATCACCAGATCTTTCTCTGGAGAGCAAAGCTGGAACCACCACAGACTGCTAGCCAAGCACTTCTGTGCCTTTAAACTCTGGAGGAACTTGAATTAAAGCAAAGACATCTCTAGAATTCCCCACCCTTTATGCATCTGACCAGTGACTGATTTCTTCCTTGACAGTAAAGGCACAAAGGGCATCATTACAGGTAATCGCCATCTTGGCAAAACCACCACAAACACCAAATACCTATTCTGAGATGACTCCACATTTTCAGTATAGAAGATCCTCACTCTAACGCTCAGTGTTTTAATTCCAACAGGAACTTCTTTTCATGTTGCAAGCAGCATTACAGCCTCAAAAAAAGAAAAACATTCTCCATAATTAAATGCAAATCACTAGAGCTGGGATCCAGGGCCCTGTCTCTGAGAATGTTGAGATGCAGCAGTTGGGGAGGCAACCAAAAAAAGGAAATAGGATGCAGCCCTGCCTCCCCTTCCCCACCTTCCTCCTCAGCCACCCTCTATTCCCCCACCTACTGTCAGTGATTGGTTCCAACTCAGAAAGACCCTGAGAAACCCCTGGTCAAATAAAATGTGACAGGAGGTGCTTTTAATCCAAGGATAATGGTAGCTGGAAATGCTTTCCTCTAAGGGTAGGCTGGATCACAGCAAATCTGTTAGCACCCTCATACCCTGCGGCATTGTGTTTGCACCCTGTTACCCGGTAGTATTGTGGTGCTGGAAGAGAATATTGAATATTCCACGGCCTGCCAACAGAACAAACAAATCTGTCTTGGAAGTCTGAGGCCAGAGTGCTCCATAAACAAGCAAGGATGGTGAGACTTCTCACATACTTTGGGAATGTTGTCAAGAAGGGCCAGTTCCTAAAAAAAAAAAAAAAGAAGGGCCAGTTCCTAGAAAAGAATAGCCAAGCTTGGAAATGCAGAAGGTCCGCAAAGGAGAGGAAGATCCTTGGGCAGACAGACAGACTCGGTGACCACAACACTGAACTTCGGCAGAGGTTGTGAGGATGGCCCAGAATCCGGTAAGGTTTTGCTCCTTTGTGTGTGTGTGTGGGGGGGGGGGGGGGAACGCTAGGAGTTGCAGCCAGCTGCACACATCTAACGCCACAAACCCCACCCAGCCCCACCACCTCCCCACCACCTCGAAGGTCTTGATTTGTTGGCTTGTTTATTGGGGTCAAGAGATGGGAAAGAAGTAACTCACTACAAAGGTTGAATTCAAATGCCACTGTCTCCAAAATGCCAGTCTTGACCCCATGTTCATTTGTAGTTAAAAGGTGTTTTCCCAGGGCAAGAAAGTCCTGGGTTCAAATATTACCATTGAACCCTTGACAAATAGAGCAAGTTCCTGAGTGTTTTTTCACATGCTCGCTATTCTGGGTACCAGGGATACTGCTGTGAAACAAGTCCCCACCCTGGTGGCATAATGCTTAAGCACTTGGCTGCTCAGAACTGACTCAAAGCTGACCCTCCAGTAGGTTTTCAGAGGTAGTAAATCACACAGGAGGAGAATGCCCATCTTTCTCCCATGGAGTGGCTGGTGGATTCGAACCACATACTTCTGTGCTGGCAGCACAATTCCTAACCACTGAGCCACCAGAGCTCCCTACTGCAGCAATAGCCATCTACATTTTAGGACTGCAAAACAATATCCAGCTATACTACAAGAATATGACTAGGAGTACTAATAACCTCACAGAATCTCAAGAAGGCTCAAGAAAGGTCAAAGACATTCTAGTGAAAATAAGCAGAAGGTTACTAGAACCTTCCTGAGATGTGCTGGCCCTATCTGATGACCTTGAACGATGTCAGATTCTTAACACAGTGAGTCAATCCATTGTTCTCTCACTCCTTTGCCACAAGACTTTGTCTCCCACTGGTTCTCCTATATCCTTTAGATTCTTGGAAGGCAGCTATGCACACCACTATGCCACCAACGCAGCACTGTATCCTTTAAATCCTTAAAGCCCATGAAACATAACCCCTTCATATTCAACATGGAAGTCCTCCAGATAGCTGGATATAGCAAGCTACTGGCCCTCCCCAAGGGTCTCTGATGGTACAACGGTTGAGTGCTTTACTGCTCAACTGAAAAGTCAGCAGTTCAAACCCTGTAGCTGTGCCACAGGGGAAAAAAATAAGGCAGTCTGCTTTTGTCAAGATTACAGCTTTTAACACCCAACAGGGGCAGTTCTATTTTGCCTCTAGGGTCATTATGAGTTGAAATCAAATCAGTGGCAGTGGGCTTAACCCTTTTCCCTTTGAAAAACAAAAACTAGATCAGGTATGTGTCCTGCCTAAATCAAACCATTTAGTGTGGCCCTCTTCTCCAACTTCCTGCTCTCTGGTGTTAATTACATTGCCCTTCTTTCAGTTCGTCCAAGGATGTATTGTCCCTCCAACCACAGGACCTTTGCACATGCTAGCATGTCCTGGTCTCATATCACTCTCTCCTCCATTCTGAATCATCATCTCCCTAGCTCCTATTGCCAATGATATAATGGCTCAAACACCATGTGCTTAGAGAAACATTTTTGAGAGCACCTCTCAATACCCTGAGGTAGATTATAGCCTCCTCTGTAGTAGGCTATATTCTGTATTCATTGTGATTGTGATAATGACATTAAAACCATGGTTTTTATCATTCATTACTTGTGTTTCCCTCCCGTGAGACAGTAGTTCAATGAAGGCTAAGACTATATCTGTCTTACATTTCTACAAACCCCTCATGGATAGCACTTTGCACTCTATAAAAGAAGGGTTTAACAAGTGGATGAATACAGGTGAAACACTGGAAAATACATGAGACAAGGCAGACATAGACAAGAAAAAAGTGTGGTTAAATTGTGTTAAAAATAATTCCATTTATTCATAGAGCCATAACTTTCATCAGTGATTCATATACGGCATTAACTGTTTATATTTTAACTTCTGGCTCCCAAGAGGATTTTGCCAGAGGTGTTACTAATTTTACAAAGCTCCTGAAGAAGTCATCTCACTCTCTCCCAGATTCCAGAAATGTAGGAGATGGGTAAGGGAAATAAAAGGAAGAGAAAATTGAGCAATAGAACAAAAAAAAGACATCCAAGAACTCAAGATAAAAGAAATATTCTGCAGGTCCTACTGTTCCCATAAATCACTGCCTCCTTTACCATCACTGAATGTTTTGATCAAGGATCCAATAGTTAGATCCTTATCAAAAGGAAGGGAAATGAAGAACAGAACATTACAATTCTACAGAAACTAGATTTATTGGATCCATTAAGAGTAAGGGAAGCTCCTAGTCCATTTTCCTGAAATGGTATTTAATCTTTGAGATGGGATTAACCTATGCAATCTTATTTAAGTAAAGAAACAGTTTAGCTCAATTAATAAAGATTGTTATCAAAACATCCACCTCTTTAAAGAATAGAGCATATGAAATCAAATTAACAGCCAAACCAAATATCACTGTTTTCAATCCCTTTCTGACTGATATTAACCATGTAGGACAAAATATAACTGCCCCATAAAGTCTCCAAGGTTATAATCTTTACCGAAACACTCTACATTTTTCTTCCTCAGAGCAACTGATGGGCTGAAACGATCAACCAGAAGTGGCTGGGGGCTTTAATCATTGTGCTACCAGGACTTTTAAAATAGGCACTAGGAACTCTGAAACACAGAGGAAAACTATAAAAGGCGTGGAAAAGAAAAGTCAGCGGTGGTGAAACAAAATGAGTAGAGATGAGATCAGTGACATAATGAGAAGAAAACCACCAATGGCACTGACCTGTAGAAGTTGTTGAACGGTTGTGTATTTTGTTGTGTGTATTTTGACCAAAATAAAATCTACTAAAAATATCTAAAAAGAAAGGAAGAGATAAGTGTGGGGAGGGGGGAGAACCCACAAACCAATATTCGTAGTTTTATTGTTATTTTGTTTGCCTTCTTGCCAAGACTCTAGTGTAACATTATTACCCATGTTTTCATCAATCTATATTCCAGACACTGACCACAGTCAAGACTTTTCCCCCATTTGATTTGCCTTAGCCCATCAGTTCAAATAGTGTCTCACACACAGTAGATGCTCATTACATACTGGTTAAACGAACAATTACAAATGTGAGTTGTATAAGAATAATTTTTTTTTCATCTTTGTTCACCTAGAGATTGACACAAAGAAAAAAACACTTCAAAGATGCAATCACATTGATTTGATTCATGACACCTCTATGTTGTTTTGTCTATAACCTTTACAGAAAGAGACAGGCATGCCTTTCTTTCATGACACCACTAAATGGGTTCAAACTACCAACCTTCAGTTTAGTAATTGAGTACAAATTCTCCATCATCCACAAGACCTTCAATATAGTTGCTGTTGTTGTTAGGTGCTATCGAGCTGAATGTGACTCATAGCGACCCTATGAACAAAAGATCTGAACCCTGTTCTATCCTGTGCCATCCTCACACTTCCTGACACACAAGAGCCCATTGCAACAGATGCTGTGTCAATCCCCTTGGTTGAGGGTCTTCCTTCCTTTGTTGACCCTCCACCCTTCCTAGCATCATGCCCAAGGAATAGCCCCTCCTAGAAAAGTGTCCAAAGTATGTGAGGCAAAGCCTTGTCATTCTTGTCTCCAAAAAGCACTCAAGATGCACTCTTTCCAAGACATATCTGTTTTCTTGGCCATCCATGGGATGTTCGGTGCCCTTCTCCAATATCACAGCTCAAAGGCATCAATTCTTCCACTGTCATCATTATTCATTGTCCAGCTATTAGATGCATAGTAAGTGACTGAAATGACCATGGTCCGAATCAGACACATCTTAGTCCTCAAACTGACATCATTCCTCCTCAGTAATTTGGAGAGGTCCTTAACTGCAGATTTTCCCAGTGCAATGTGCCTCCTTATATCCTGACTGCAGGTGCCAAGGGTGTTAATTGTGGATCCAAGCAAGATAAAGCTGTTGACAGTTTCAATCTCCTCTCCATCCATCATGACACTACCTACTGGTCCACTGGTAAGAATCTCTGTCTTCTTGACATTGGGACACACTCCATACCAAAGGCTGCATTCCTTGATCTTCTGCAACAAGCGCTTCAAGTCCTCCCCACTTCAATATAGTAGAACTCAATAAATACAGATAATTATTTCATGAAGGAAATAACTCCTTGGAGGCAGGGATGGTGAAGCTTCATCCCACATGCTTTGGGCATGTTGCTAGGAGAGGTTATTCCTTGGAAAGGGAGATAGATCATGCTTGGAAAGGAGGAGGGTCACCAAAGAAAAGGGATAACATCAACAAGAGGTAACACGGTGATTGCAGCATTGGACTCAGTGTGTCAGAGATGATGAGGCTGGCACAGGAGAGGGCAGAGGTCAGATGTGTTGCTCATAGGGTGACTCTGAGTCATATTTAACGGCACCTAATAACAATACCCACTGCTATAGGATTGATCACAATTCATAGCATCCCCCTATCTAGATTCAAACTTCTGATCTTTCAACTAGCAACACAGCATGTAACACACTGTCACCAGATTTCCTTTTATAAGCATATTTGAGTCAGTGACGAGAAAGGCAATAAACAATAAGGGGATGATAATTACGATACCTCTAATGAAATTGAGGGGAGCACAGGCGCCTTCGCCCAAAGGGAGTTGTGTTGCTAACCCAAAGGCTATGAGCTTCCAACCGCTTGAGTTCCCCAGCAGATCTGGGGGGAGAGGGGGGATGAAGGGCAGGCTCCTGCTGCCATTTACCACCACAGAAAGCAGGCAGAGGGTGGCGACGAGTCACTCAAACTCAATGGCAGTGAGTGTGCGTTTGAAAATGAAAGAGAAAACACAGAGACATACACAAGAAACATACTCAACAGCAGATATGCAGGCTGACAGGTGAGACAAATAGATATTAGTGGAAATGAGAATTACGAGGAAGATATATGAAAAGTGCAATTACATTGTGTTGTTATAATTAATGTTCTAAAACAAAATGTGTATGAAAACCAATTTCCTTTGTAAACTTCCACTCAAAGTACAATAAAAAAAAATAAGTATATGAGATATATTAATTCCCTCCTGTCATTTGATTATATTAAAATACACTCTTGAATCTGGGATTTTATATATGGGCATAGTTTTATCTAGTGATGAAGGGGATGTGTTCCAGCATCTACAGTTATCTTTTTCAAATACTGGATTACTCCAGTTGCCCACATGACAATACCATTTCCACGTGGAATCTTTATTTCCTAGAGGAAAAGGGCAAATTATATCTAAAAATAATTCAGGGCAGTGGTGGTCCAGTGGTGGGATTCTTGCCTTTCATGAAGGTGATCCAGGTTCATTTCCTGGCCTGTGCTTCTCATCGGCAGGCATCGCCCATATGAAGCTGAACAGTTTTCAGCAGAGCTTCCAGACTAAGACTAAGAGGAGGAAGAAAGGCCTGATGACCTTCTTCCAAAAATTAGCCAGTGACAACCTCGTGGATTGCGAAGATCTGATCTACAACCAAAGGGATGATGCCAAGACCACGTAGTATGTATAGCATCTCACTGTGTAGAGAGTTGCTATGAGTCGGGGGCCAACTGCAAAGCACTTAGCAACAATACTGCCTCAACATAAATATTACTCAGTCCTAACGATCACTCAAACCATCCGCCAGGCCCATCAAGTCCACATTTCCACCTCATTCAGTACAGGTGTGCCAGCAGGTGCAGGAATCCCCAGTGGAACAGGTGAGGTTTCCACATCCCCACAAGGCCCAGGTGGGTGGGGAAGAGTGACAGGATGATGGGACAGTCAAAATAAAAAGCAATGCAAGCACACCACCACTCGACCAATGATATCACAGAGGTGCATTCCAGGAGTTCAGAGGAAGCATAAGTTAGAAGAGGCCAGAGGGAGGCTTTTAATTAGTTGTCCAAAAGTGCCTGTGTCTTCTCCGCCAAGACGAAGAGTGCAGCACTTGGTCTGGTGCTGATGGTAGTGATGGTCCCAGGGGAAGGAACATCCGTTCTGAACCTTCCCTGTGGAGGTGGGAGGAAGGACGCAGCTCAAGTATGAGGGCCCAAGAACGCAGCCAAAAGGCTAAAGAAGCATCACCAGCACGGCTGACCACAACAGTGTGTAACAGAAACGGAGGCCTCGAAGCAGTTTATGACAGAAACTGAGGCTCCAGAGAGGACAAACTCTGCTCTTTTGTGACTCTGCCAGGAATTTGCCACACTCTTTGCTCTGTCTCTCTGCAAACACGGAAAATGACTGGGGAACTCTGAGGGTCACGTCAGAGATGAGGAGCTCTTGACTGAGGCATCTCCCCGACCTGGTTATCAGGAACAGCTAACCTGGCACAAACAGAGACACTGAAAGTTGTGCTGCTATTGTTGTTGTTATGTGCTGTCAAGTCACTTGCGACTCATAGCGACCCTATGTACGACAGGTCTGAACCTTGTTCTATCCTGAGCCGACCTTATCTCTGACACACCTACCCCCATTACCCCATGAATGTATAATATACACATAAAGGAGTATAGGCACATGCATACATACACACACGGAGAGTGTTTTAACACATACAAAAGCAAACCGTGTTAGGGACTGGTTGGCAGTAACTATTAACAAATTATTTCATGTCATAGAAATTCCTTGTGACATTGCAAGTGGGTAAAACAAAAGAAAACTTGTATTATCTGCATAAACATACATATCAAGTTTGCCTATGTTAAAGGAATGTTTATTTATTTATTTGTTTGTTTGTTTGTTTGTTTGTTTGTTTTGGCATGCCCACCTATTCCTATGGTTTAACTATTCAGGAGAGGAGATGAGGAGATTTCCCATCTTTCTTCCACAGAGCAGCCAATAGATTTGAACTGCTGACCTTTCGGTTAGCAGTGCAACATGCAATGCACTATATCACCAGAACTCACCTTCTGCCAGGAACTTTCCCTCCCAAGCCCTCTAAGAGAACAATGGACAAAGAAGGACCTCAAAATTGGCATTTGCAACATCCTCAAGAAAAAACAAGGGGAAGAAACCAGTAAAAGAGACTTTTTAAAAATATCTTTTTAAAAAATGTCTATGTGCCATTGGGTCAAAACCAATTCAGAGCTGACCCCAAGTGGGTTTTCAATCCCGAGGGAGAAGACTGTCCTCTTTCTCCTTCTGAACAGCTGGTGAATTCAAACTGAGAGCCTTTGGTTTGGTGGCACAATTGCTTATCAACTAAAAACTAAAGGTCCAACTCTGAAACCCTACCAACCTAACATACCATTTGTTATATTTTCATATTACTATCTTATCTTTAGAAATACCCTTTTTTTCAAATGTTTGTAATCATATGAAAATAGTGGTCAAACCCTCAAATGATACAATATATTGAGCAAATCTGCTGCCAAAGAAATCTCTCTGAAGTGTTAGAAAGAAAACATGTCCCTTTGAGAACTGAGGTGCACCTGACTCCAGCCACGGTCTATTTAATCACCGCACGTGCAGTGAAAACTAGGCAGTGAGTAAAGAAGACTAAAGAACTGACATGTTTGAATCGTGGTATTGACAAAGAATATTGAATATACCATGAACTACCAAAAGAAGGAACACATCTTGAAGGCAGGACAGCTAGCCTAAGGCCTTAGAAGTAAAGATGGCAAGACTTCATCTCAATTTCTTTTAACATGTTACCAGGAAGGCCAGTTCCTGGAGAAAGACATCATTCTTTTAAAAAGAAAGTGTGTGTGTGTGTGTGTGTGTGTGTGTGTGTGTGTGTGTGTGTAAGGAGATTGCCCCTCCTCCTCCAGCAGAGCATCTGGTAGATTTGAACTGCGTACCTTGAAAGACATCATTCTTGGCAAAGAAGAGAGTCAGTTAAAAAGAGGAGGAGACTCAACGAGATGTACCGACACAGTGGCTGCAAGCAATGGGCTCAAACTAGCAGTGACTGTGAAGATGGCACAGGAGCTGATAACACTTTGTTCTAGAATACATAAAAATGCTCTAATTTGGAACCAACTCAATGGTTAACATGCTTGCCTGTTAACAGAAAGGTTGTAGGCCTGAGTTCATCCACAAGCACCTTGGAAAAGGCCCGATATCTACTTTAGAAAAAGCAGGCATTGAAAACCCTGTGGAGCATAACTTGCTTTGATATATGGTGTTCCCATGAGTAGGAGCCAACTCACTGGCAACTGGTGATGGTGACAGTGGAAACACTGGTGTCAGTGGTGGTGCTGATAGTGATGGTAGTATTAGTGGGGACTGATTGTGGAGGTAACACTGGTAATAGTGGTAGTTGGAGTAGTGACGACAGGGATCGTGGTAGTGGTGGTGGTTGTGGTGAAGATAGTGATGGTGGTGGTGGTGGTGGCAGTGATAGTGGGGATTGATCGTGATAGTAACACTGGTGATAGTAGTCGGGGTAGTAGTAGTGACAGGGATGGTGGTAGTGGTGGTGGTGGTTAGTGTTAGTGAAGACAGTGATGGTGGTGATGATGGTGGTGGTGATAGTGATGATGGTAGTGAGGTAACACTGGTGATGGTGGTAGTAATGATAGTGATGGTTGTGGTAGTGGTGGTAGTAGGGATAATAGTCATGGTAGTGACGATGGGGGTGATAGTGGTGGCAACCTGGTGATGGTGGTAGTGATAACAGTGAGAGTGGTAGTGTTGGTGGTGGAAATGAAGATTGTGATGGTGGTAGTGATAATGGTAGTGGTGGTAGTGGTGATAGTGATGGTTGTGGTGGTGGTGGTAGTGGTGGTGGTGGTAATGACAACCGTGAGGGCGGTAGTATTGGTGGTTACTGAAGATTGTGATGGTATTGATGGAGATGGTGGTGGTAGTGGCGGGGGGGGGGATGGTAAATGATGACAGTGATGGTGCTGAAGATGGTGCCTCAAGTTGAGTCAAAGAAGACCCTCAACAAGATGGGTTGACACAGTGACCACAGCCATGGGCTCAGGTGCTTCAGAGATGATGAGAATGGCGCAGGAGAGGACAGGGCTCAGGTCTGTTGGTCATAGGGTCACTCTGAGTCATACTCAACTAGATAGCACTTAACAACATACAGAAGGGAAGTTCTTGCTATAAACTAAATGGCAGGTCTCAGCATTAGTCCACGGAACTAACTGTTGCTACCACTTGCTTCATCGTATAATAGGCTATTATTCTACTGTAGGATAATGAGAAATCAAAATGAGACAGATCAGTTGCCAGACCACAAAGCATAAAAAAGCAGCAGCATCTTTTCCCTGGTTCTAATAGGTGGTTGTTACGGTGGTGGTGGTGGTGGTGGTGGTGGTGGTGGTTACGTGCTTTTGAATTGGCTTGCTCCTGTGTCAACATCATGATCCCCACCAAGTTCAAGTCCACTATTAGAGTGCCTGTGTCAACCCACCCCATTAAGGGTCCTCTTTCACTGACCCTCTACCTTTCCCAGCATGAAATCTTTTCCCACAGACTGAAAACATGTCCAAAGTGTGTGAAATGAAGTTTCATCACCTCTTCCTCTAAGAGGCACCTTAGTTGCACTTCCTTCAAGACAGACCTGTTTGTTCTTTCCTCAGTTGGTGGTATATTCGATGCTCTCTGTGAAACACCACAACTCAAAGGCATCGGTTCTTCTGGTATAGCAACTTTACATTCACTGCAGGTAGTTGCACGGGGAGCGCTTAGAGGCTCCAGCTGTTTCTGTTTTCACAGTGTATAACCAAGTCCTGGAGCCTCTGGGTAAATGCCTACATTCCTGCCAACCAGGTTAGCAAAATGCACAGCGCCATGTCTGAAATTTGCAGGCTATTTGCAAATTGCAGAGCTAAAAGAAGGTGGGCATTCTCTTGTGAATGAAAACTGCTATGCTGCCAGGGTTCAGAAGCTCCCTGAAAGTGCTATACCTCTCCAGGGATGCCACATTCTAGAAGATTCCTAAGAGGAAAATGAGTGACTCGCCTGACCAGGCTTACCTGCTGACTGGGATAATCAAGGGTGAGTTTGTCAAGGAGATGTTCTCCTGCTGAGCTTCAGGACATATGGGTCAGAGTCACCTCCTCAATCAACAAGGATAATACATACCAGAGGTATTTGGCCTTGTGGCAAGAAGCTGCACTGCAATCCCAAAGACACACAGTTTGAATCCACCAGCTGCTCCATAGAAGGGCAGGCAGTCTCCCCCCATGTGATTTACAGCCTCTGAAAACCTGCTGTAGGGTCAGCTATGAGTCATTTCCAACTCAACGGCACACAACAACTGCCTGACCAGGGAGCTCTGCTGGTATGGGCCTTACCGATTTGGGCTGCTAATCCAAAACCCACATCTTTCTGATAGTTTGAATCCACCAGCAGCTCCAGAAAGAAAGATGGGCAATCTCCTGTGTGATTTACAGCCTCAGAAACCCATGATATGAGTTGATGCTGACTCAACAACAATGAGCAAACCACCTGACCAAGGAGTCCCATAGTACAAGCACTCAGGTGTTAACCAAAAGTTTGGCAGTTTGAACCCACCGAGAGGCTCCATGGAAGAAAAATCTAGCAATCTGCTCCCATTATGATGAAAACCCCATGGTGCGGTTCTATTTTGTCGCATGGAGTCGATGTGAGTCAAAATGACTCAGTGACAACCACACATGACCGCGGTGTTCTTGGTGGTCCAGTGGTAGAATTCTCACAGAGGTGAGAAACCACTGCCATTGAATCAATTCAGCCTCATTGAGACCCTCCACCATGTGTCTGTACTGTAAATCTTGACAAGAGGAGGTGGCCCATCTTTCTCCTCCAGAGCAGCTGGTGGATTTGAAGCTCTGACCTTTTGGTTAGCAGTATCACCTTCTGCCTGTCCACATCACTATTGCTACTTTGATCCCATATAGGTGGTTCTCAAAAGAGCATAGTTCTGAAGGCAAACAACTGTGCAGGCTAAGATGAAATGCTGTTTGGCTCTAAGCTAAGCCTTGGTGGTTTTGAGTCACTGGGAATGTAGGATTGTTTGTTAATGCAGCAAAACCTAGTCCATCTCAATTGACACAAGCATGTTAACATTGGTTCATAAGATAAGGTCTTCAGTAAGGGAACCTGTGTCTCTACAATTTGTCACCGATTTCTCCAAATGTATTTCACCAGAAAAAAAATCTCCCTTTTCACATGTAACATCACCTTCAAGGAATCAGTCTTTCAAAGAACACTCTTTGGGAAGCCCTGCTTTGGTCTACAGGACAATGTTTGTAGCTGTGGAGTCAGAACCAACCCATTGCCGACCCTCCAGCAGGTTCTCAGAGGCAGTTAATCTCACGGGAGGAGACTGTCCATCCTTTCTCCTGTGGATTCTGGATTCTGTGGATTTAAACCAGCACCATACTACCCAATGCCATCTACCCACATCTCATCCAAGCCAACTGTGTCAAAATTTCTCAGTAATATTGAAGAAGAAATCAGAAACAAAGGTATGCATTTCTTTATGGTTTCTATGAAAAAAAGAATTCATGAATAACTGCAAATTCCAAACATACATCACATATGTAAGCCCCATGACAACACTGGGAAGCAAAGGGAGTTAATCCCAACAGTGAGGCTCGGGGGGACTAAGACAGTAGCCTACGGTCACACAGCACGACAGTCACAGAAATGAGATTTAAGCTCTCGTTTTAGACTCTGAATTCCGTGTTCCTCCTACTTCAATCAGCTCAGGTCATGAAGAAGAAGCAGCATCTTTCAACAAACACCTCCTAAGAGACAAACGCAGATGCTGCCATGGTGACTGGGGCAGACACTTGGCTGTCCCCCTGTTAACTACGAGACAGCAAAGCACCAGAAGATGGGAGAAGCTTTCAGGGTCTGACCCTCCACTTTGCAGAGAGCCAAATGCATGTCAGACTGTAGGTGAATAAGAACTAGATTTCTGTTGTGTGTTAAGTCTTTGATATTCAGGGTGTGTGTGTGTGTGTTACTGCAACTATTCTTAACCTAATTAATCCACAGAGAAATCAAGAAAAACTAGTTTGCTGGCTTGAGCAATTAGGTGGAGCTGGGAGTACTCGTAACTCAGTTCTGATGAGAAGAACTAATTGAATGTGACAGAAATTAGAGAGTTTGGGAGATCTCAAGAGATTCGTTTCATTCCATTTCTAAGAGTAATCTGCGCTGGAAAAGAATGTCAAACACAAAGATTAAATGCAAATATGAATGAAGATGCTTATTACGGTGACACTTAGTAAGATTCCATGAAAATAACCAAGACATCCTCAATTGGATGAAGAGGGAAGCATTTCCATTGTTCCACATGGCCCTCTACCATTCACTCTCTCATAGCTATCAAGGTGTGGCCAACTCACAGCTGACCTCCGAGCAGATTACAGAGGCTGTAAACCCCGTGTAAGGAGACTGCCCATCTTTCTTCTAAGGAGCCATGAGTGGCTTCGAACTGCGGGAGAGGCATCACCTCCGGGTTAGCAGTACAGCTGCCTATGGGCTGGAGCTATTTTTACAAGCTGTTTACAGAGAGTTTGTGTGATTAAAGTCAGATCCATTTCCAGGCATACCTGATAGACCTAAACCCAAACCCATCACTGTCTTGGTCAGTTTTAACTTGTGACAATCCTACCAGACAGAGGAGAAACTGCTCCTTAGGAATTCTAAGGCTGTAAATCTGTACAAAATCAGGTGCCCTCGACCTTAGGAGAACTGGTAGACTTGACCCAACCACTTTCCAGTTAGCAGCCCAAGGCTTAATCCACTCTATCAGTGAATTTCCTTATTAACCTCTTACTTACTGACATCAAGTCAAATCTGACTTCCAGCCAACCCTCAGCAGGTTGCTGGAGGCTGTGAATCACATGGGAGGGTTGTCTTTCTCCCATGGAGTTGCTAGTAGATTTGAACTACCAGACTCTGCGTTAGCAGCACAACTACCTATAGGCAACGCCACCAGAGTTCCTTATGAGAGACTTCTTACAGATACACATATACGAATACACATATGTATAATGTGTATACACAAATACACATGCACACATGAAGGAAATGAAAGGGGGAAATGCAGATTACGTGATGAGATTACTGATCACTTTAATATTTCCACATTTCAAAAACTTTCAACAATGAGCATGCAACAAACACTCTTGGGACCAATAATGACAAAACAAATACAAAGTGCACTATTTAAAAAAAAAAAAAAAAAGAAGACCCTCTCAAGACCTTGAGTAACAATGGCTTGAAGGGCATCTCAAGGAAGAGACCTGGTTACATTCTCACAAACCCGCACAACGAGAAGCCATCTAGTTACTGGTCTGCAGTGTCAATGCCAAAATACACTGTGGGGAAATCCCAAGAGTGGGGCACCTGTCTGGGCGCTGGAGGGAGAAGCGAAGGGACATCTTCCACGTGCCTCACAGGGAATGTGTGTGCAAAGCCAAGACACATCCAAGCTCAGAGTTTCCAGCCAGGATGCAAAGAACCTGGTCGAGCCAACCACAGAGCAGCCGCTGTCGGCCAGTTGCCCACAGAGGAATCGTAACCTTTCAAAGTCAATTCTGTAAACACAGCAGAAGGGGAGGAGGATGTATCCTCTGTCCCCCATGGACCCCAGGCACCAGGCTCACTGATCCCAGGACGCTCACAGCTCGTTTATTTGGGGGAGCTGAGAACACTATCCATTCAACCAAAGAGAAAGTGACTTCTGCAAACAGTGGGGTACCGTCTGATTTCTCAAGCCAGTATTTGCTTCTAAGGAGGCAGAGAAAACCAGGCCCTGTGCTTTAAAAGACAATTGTCTAACCGCAGAACCTCAAGTTAAGTACCCTCCACAGGTCAAGTAAACAGGAAGCTGGAGGTTTGCGTCCACACAGAGGTGCCTCAGAAGAAAGGCCTGGTAATCCACATCCAAAAACACTCAGGCACTGAAAACCCAGCAGAGCGCAGGTCTGCTCCGATGTACAAGGGGTAGGCAAGGGTCAGGGTGGGCCCTACAGAAAGCAGCTAGCATGGCTCACGGGGATAAAGCACAAGACACCAGGCCCCCAGTGTATCAGACTTGTGAACGTTGTTTCCATTTTTCTATGGAATTTTTTAGCGAGTTCTGGTGGCCTAGTGGCAAGAAGCTGCGCGGCAATGCCAAAGGTCATGGTTTGAGGCCACCAGCTGCTCTGTGGGAGAAGGATAGGCAACCTCCTCCCGTGTGATTAATGCCTCTGAAAACCCACTGGAGGGTCAGCTGTGGTTCAGTTCTGACTGGATGGTACACAACAACAACAATATGGAATTTTTGACACAAGAATGAAGCTATTCCCTGGAAACTAGACGGGCTGGCAACACTGGAGCTACAGTTGCACATAAACCAAACCCAAACCCATTACATTTTGACTCTTAGAGACCCTCCATCAGGCTCTGAGGCCGTAAATCTTTATAGGAAGAGGCTGCCTGCCCTCCGCCCTCCGCCCTCAGAGCAGCTGATGGATTAAACTTCTGACCTTTAGTCTAATAGCTCCACACTCGGCACATCATGCCCCCAGAGCTCCTTGTGGTCCTGCTGGCTCTGATCAATCACTGTGGCTCTTCTTCCCTCACTTAAAATTCTCACATAGGTCTTTAAGTTTTAAGGTACGTAGTTCTGGCTCAGTGCTCCCCTCCCCGTTTAAGCTATGCTGCTTCTAATTTTCCATTGGAATTGGGTGTAAGGCAAAAAATTGCCCAACCCTGAGTGAGAATCTGAGAGACTTCTCCTCTAAGTTAAAGACATTAACTTTGTGGCTGCTATTCCGGAAGATTTGAGATGGTTTTCACTGTAATATGTAGTTCCCTGGTGACACGGCTGCATGGAGATATTTACTGCTTGGCTACTAAAAGTCTGTGGTTCACAACCCTAGCTACTCCATGGAAGAACGATGTCGCTGGCGTTCTGCTCCTGTAAAGAGACACAGCCTTGGAAACGCTGTGGGCTGTTTTCTGTCCAGTAAGGTTGCTATGAGTTGGAATCAACTCAACATCCATGGCTTTGGTTTACAGGGATCAGTTCAAGATGCTAGAGAATCCAAAGCTCAGCTTTGTGGAATGCTTCTTGAAGACTTTCTTAGATATTTTACTCAGAAGCAAAACCCATTGCTGTCAAGCCAACACATCTTTCTCCCAAACAGTGACTAGTGGTTTTGAACCACCGACTTTTGAGCTAGCAGCCAAGCACTTGGGACTCCCTTGCTCATAGGATAGGCACTGAAGAGGGCTGGAGGAGGGAAGGAGGAAGGAGCTGCAATAGGAGGGCAATGGCTAAAACATAGAGTTCCTTTTTGAAATTATTAAACTGTTCTAAAGTCAGCCGTGGCGGCGGCTGTACATATCTGTGGATGTACTAAAAACCACTGCTCTGCTCATTTTAGGTGGATGAGTGTAAGGTATAGGAATTTTATCTCATTAGAACTGTTTTAAGACATGGCCCCGTTACAACAGCAGCTTTTTTGTGGCCTCACCCTTCTCTTACGCAAAAATCCATCAAAAGAAGGTTGACCAGCGCATGCTTTCACATGAAGTCCGAGGAGGCCTGACTCTCATAAAGCACCATCTGGCCAGGATCCCAGAGTACCCTTTCACTTAGCACAGCCTGGTGGTGGTGCCCACAACAACACCTGGGTTTTATTCAGCTGCAGGTGAAATCCACAGCATGCCAGATGTCCCCAAGATTTCCTGGATGGTTGGAGCTGGAAACATTTTACGTGAATGTTGAAGGCTGTTGGGGGGGAGGGCAGATATGTTCCCAGAAGGATTCACATTCCATGCAATTATTGAGAGGGTTATAGCAACAGAACCCACATTGCTTAAAGTTCTTTTTTTAATTCAGAGGGTAAGAAAAGAAAGTCGAGGTGGTATAGACATAAAGGGGAGTGAGGAATGTCTTAGATGGGTTTCCTCAAGAGCAGAAATTGGTGCATGTGGTTTAGTTGGGAGGTGAGCACAGAAAATGCAGTGAGGGATTGTTGTTGGGTGCCCTCGAGTCGAGTATGACTCAGAGCAATCCTACAAATAAGTGATCTGAACCCTGCCCTATGTGCCATCCTCACAATCTCTGACACATCTGAGAACACTGCAGCAGTCACTGTGTCAATCCATCTATTTAAGGGTCTTCTTCCCTTCACATTCCCAAGCATGATGTCCCTCTCCAAGAAATAGCCTCTCCTAGAAATCCTGCCCAACATATGTGAGACAGTTTTATCATCTTTGCCTCCAAGGAGCACTCTATCTGTACTTTCTCCAAGACATATCTGTTTGTTCTTTTCTCAGTCAGTGGAATATCCCATACTCTAACTCAGCTCAAAGGCATCAGTTCTTCTTCTGTCATCCTTATTCATTACCCAGCACTCAGATGCATAGCAAGTGGCTGAAAAGACCACTGTATCAGGTGCACCTTATTCCTCAAACTGACATCATTGCTCCTCAATAATTAGGAGAAGTCCCAAACTACAGGCTTTCCCGGTGCAATACATATCTTGATTTCTTGACTACCAGTACTAAGTGTGTATTGACTGTGGATCCAAGCAAGTTGAAGCCACTGACATTTCCAATCTTTTTTCCAGGGGAGCAATTGTTGCTGTTGTTAATTGCCATCGAGTCGTAGGCAACTCATAGTGACCCTGTGAACGAAAGACCTGGACACCTGTATAACTTTGATCGTTTCTACAAGTTCATAGGGTTTCCAAAGGCAAGCTATTTCGGAAGTGGATGCCATTGCTGCTTCCAAGCTTGTTTTACCTGGGGAGCTCCCCCAAACGCTGTCCACCATGGGTAACCAATATCACACTTGACACACTAGTGTCACAGTGTTCAGCATCACAGCAACCACAAGTTACCTCTGTACAGCAAGTGGACACACCAGGGTTATACAACCTAGAAGAATCTTTGACCAAAAACAATTAAAACCAGGCCTGAGGGCCACAGATTAAAATCACCCACCTTTGACTTGGTAGCATCACTCTCTGTTTACTAGGCCAACAGAGCTCTCTCTATGTTGTTGTTAATTGCCATTGAGTCTTAGGTGAGTAATTAGAAGAGTGAAAAGGCCGACAGTATGTGCGTTACTGGAAGGGTTACTGGGATTCAGTCCCTGCTCTGGGATCCCTCTGAGAGACGGGACAGAAGACAACCCAGCGATGTCTCACAGAGCAGGAGTGTTCATTTACCAACTCCTTTCCCTCATGGGTGGGAGTGGCTCTGAAAGGAAGTCACATTCTGCCACTTTTGGCCACCATATGCAGGAGGCAAAGTCAACTCAAATCTCTCCTTAGGCAGGTACCTGTGCTTAAGGAAACGAGCCAGCATCTTACTAGAAACTATCCAATTAAACTTCAAACCTCCTCAGGCTAAACTAAGGGGTTCTGTCCCAATACCATCTCTGCTAGCTCACTTAACTGAAGAGAAAAAGTGGTGAAGGTTACTTCACGCCCAAAGTATGCCATCAGGACTTCACTGCTTTCCATCTTTCTGCTCTGTCTCCTTCCATCTGGGATCCAGTCACCGACTGCTAGTGATGTTAGCCCCTTGTGCACTCAGATTTCTTTATAATAAGAAATACCAAGTCTTCCCTATTTTCCAAGAGCTCTTATCTTTAGAGAGACACACTGGAATATATACAGATAAAACGATACAATGCTGGGGATTTGTGCCAAAATAACCCAGTGTGGGTGGTTCTGTAATGAAATGTAGAGGCTGTCCATGAGCTGATAATTGCTGAAGCCGGATGGTGGCTATGTGAGGTTTCATTACCTCTATTTTCATACATGTCGAAAAATTTTCATAATAACATGCGAATTCCAAAAATATAATAATAATCTCTTGCATTCAAGTTTAAACTAAAGTCTGATTTCATCTCATTGGTGTTTCCTGGTTTGAGTAGCCATCCACAGACCAATTCCCAAGGCCAATGACCCAAGTGCCCCAGCCTGAAAGATACGCCCCATAGCTGGAGAACTGCCGCAGAACTCAGGAGCCAAACCTGAGAAGGGAGCTTCTCAGAGGTAAACAAGGTGCCAGCAGAATGTTAATGAGCCCACTACATAAGACGATTATGGGCAATGTGAATAGTTAATGTCTTCAGCTGTTAACCAGAAGGATGGTGGTTCAAGTCCACCAGGTGGTCTATTTAAAAGAAAACCCCAACCACTGAAAACCGGGGGCTTGGGATGGGTGGGAAAGGCCAGGTTTACTTGTCACAGAGAGTCTGATGGAACCCTGAAACTATGGTCCTCAGTCACCCTTTGAGCCTGACTTCCTTGATTCAACTTTCAGCCAAACAACAGACCACTCTATAAGGCGACCACATCCACCTGAGAGGTACTCACTGCGTATAATAACCAACCGTATAAGGGGGAAAGGGCAGCACCTGCCCAAGGGTAGAGTGTAGAAGACAGGAAAGGGTAGGCTAGAAGGAATGACTGGACTTGAAAATTACAGGGAAGAAGTGTGATTATATTAGAGGCATTGTAATTAAACTTCTAAAACAACCTAAGTATGAATGGAAAACCAATTTGCTTTGTAAACTTTCAAATCACAATTTAATAAAAAAAAGGAAGATTCACTGGGACACAGTTTCTGCTCTGACACACATGAGGTCACCGTGAGTCACAATTGACTCGATGGCGACAAGTTTCCCAAAGCCTGTGTCTCAATGTCTCCAACACAGGCCTTCGCTGCCCACTGCTCACCTCATCCTCCCATGCTTGTTTTCAGCCTCAATTATCATCAAACTAACAGTAAAAGTCTAAGAAATTTCTAATTCAACATCTCCAAAAAGAAGAGAACCTACTGCCACTCAAGCTCATCTTTCCAAGCCCAGCCACAAGAGTCACAGGTCATGAGATAGTCTGTGGATTCACTGCACCAACACCCTGCTCAAATCAGCCAGGTGCAGGAAGAAGTGGTGTGGGGCCTCTACATCGTTAAGTCACTGACAGACAGTTCTCCTTCCAGCCTCACGTGATATCAACCACAGGTACCAACAAGTCAATTCCAACCCATGACAATCTCATGTGTCTCTAAGCAGAACTGCTCCATAGGGGTTCTAATAGCTGGTTTTTCTAAATTAGATTGCCAGGCCTTTTTTTTCTGAGGCACCGCCCCTGGGTACACTCAATCTCCAACTTTTCTGTTAGCAGATGAGCTTAAGAACTGTTTCCACCACACAGGAAATCTTGACATAGGAATAATTAAATTGAGCTGCTTGCAAAATTAAACGCCTCACAAGGACATGCAATCATATGTCCCAAGTACTGGTGTATACCCTCGGAACACTAGGCCAATAGGGCAAGTCCCTCTGTTGTCTGGGGACATGTTTCTGGAGCATCACAACTCTTCATCCTCAGGTTCAGAAGCTATTAAAGGGGAGAAGATGAGGCTTTTCTGAACTGCTTGCAAGAACAATAATAGGCTTTTACCACCATTTCTATATGGTTACATTTCTATTTTTTAAAAAAATCTGATCAAAAGGAGGGACATGTAGAACAGAATTTAAAATTCTAATGAAAAGTGAAGGTCAATGAAGGAAACGTTGGCCATCAAGGAGATGGACTAACATAATGGGTGCAACAATGGACTTATGAACAGAAGAGATTCTGGGAAAGGTGCAGAATCAGGCCAGGTTCTGCTCTGTTTGTACAAAGGGTCATTATGCATCCAAGCCAACTTCATAGCATCCAACAACCACAGTGAGATCTGGACATTCTGACACCACAGTGGCTGGATGAACCCCCAAAACTACCACCTCAAGATTATCTTTAGCTCTTAAATTTTAAAAATATCCCCTGAAATCTTCTTAAACCCCAACAATAGTTTAGTTTAACTAGTCTGCCTTTAGAGAGCTCAGATAACCCAGTGAGTAAGGTGTTGAGCTGCCATCTCAAAGGCCAGTGGTTCAAACCCACCAGCTGCTCAGAAGGAGAAAGATGAGCAATCTCGTCCCTTGATATTTATAGACTCTGAAAAGCCACCAGGAGATCAGTCATGAGTTGGTTCCAACTCGGTGACATGTAACGTTCTCCTCTGAATACTGTGCTCTTTTAAAGAACTTGTCTGCACGGGATCAAAGTGACAAAGGGCAACTCAAAAGTGTCCACAGGGACTTTAAGGGGACAGTGAGTTTATGGTGATGAGGGGAGATCAATTCCGTTTTTGAGGGTGAGAATGGTGGTGTCACTAAGCCATACTTGCAGAAACTGCCAAACGAGTGTATGTTTTACTGTGCATATATGCTCAGCAACAAAATAAGTAAAATAAATTATTAAAGCAGAAAGAAAGAAAGCTGGTCTGCCTCAGGAGAGAAAAAAAGAATGAGATTCAGACGGCCCCACCACAGATCACAGCAGCCTTGAGAATGGCTCTCCGCAGCGGCAGACAGGCCCACACACCTTGTCCCAGGTCCCTGTGACCACGACAATCCAGCAGCTCTCAAGAAGCCCAGGAACAAAGCCACACACTGGCATCGCTATGACACCAAGGAGCAAGGTTTCTGCCACAGCTGCACATGTCCGCAGCCCTCCTCCCAGAGCTGAAAGCATTCTGTCGTTTTCTTTCTTTGCACAAGGATGTGGGGGCTTCTCTGGACTGTGACTCACCACAGAGCACACAGGCACATACGGAGAGCGATCCGTTCTCGCAGCCAGGGGAGAGACAGCTGAGCCTGAAACTTCTGACACTTTAATGCAGTACTGGCCTTGGTTAATTTTTCTCAAAACGAAAGAGCTCAAATAATGGAATCACTGTTAGGGGTGGGGGATGGGGAGAGAAATCAGCATAAAATTCTATATAGGCCTGCAAGTAAGAGAGAAATGTGGCTGAATAATAAAGGAAAGGCTTGTTTCTAGACTCCTAAAGACTCTTTCCTCAAAGGATACAAGCCAGACGAGTTTTGATCCAACTAGGAGATGGAGCCAGTTGGAAGTCATTCACCCTTCTCCTTGGGCTCTACCAGATGGGGAAATAGTGATCCCCTGATGAAACAACAATGACAGAAAAAAAAAAACAAAACCCAAAACCAAAACACAACACAGCACACCCACACAAACAAGCCTACCTGTTGTTATTAACTCAATTTCAACCAATGAAATCCAAATCAGAATTGTTTCATAGGATTTTATTGGCTGTATTTTTTTTTTTATTAAACAGAGGCAAAGGTGGCAAGGGTGGTGTAAGGATTAACTGAAAGATTAGTGGTTCAAATCCACCCTGTGGCTCTGATGGGAAGCAGACCAGGTGAAATGTCCCCATAAAGAGTGCAGGCCAGGAAATTCTATGGAGCAGTTTGACTCTGTCCTATTTGGTCACTGTGAGTTGGAATCAATTCACGCGCACCCAGTAACAATAATCTTTATGGATGAAGATTGCCAGGTCTTTCTTCCATCATGCCACTGGGGGTTCAACGTTTCAACCTTTAGGACAGAATAGCCAATGACAAACCTCCTGTATCACTCAGATATCTACTGAAAAATGGGTCCTTTGTCAACTGCATCTATCCTCAAGAGATTGAGCAATAAAATACTGATTTTGGGGGGTACAAATCGGAATGCATTCTATAACTCCTGTGGCCTGTTTTATGTCGTCAAGTCAGAATCAAGCCATAGCTGACCCTCTATTGGGTTTTCAGGAGAAGTTAGTTGTATGGGAGGAGGCTGCCCATTTTGATCCCACCGATTTGAACTGTGAGCCTTTGGGATTACAGTGCAGCTTCTTGCCACTAGGCCACTAGAGCTCCCTCCTGTAGCCAAGGCCAAGAAACAAAAACAAACAAACAAATAAATAAAAATAAAATTTAAAAGCCTCAGAAGCTGGCCTTGTACAAAAGACTCCCTTTGTTATCACTGGCTGTCCCATTTGCAGCTTGTTAAAAGGGGAGGAGTTATAATCCCAGTGAAATATCTTTCAAGAGATTCTAGGTGAGGAAGGCACAAAAGGGGGGGACCAGGGGGGGTGCTGCACAGTGGAGCTACACCGCAGTAGGTTAGGCCAGTCAGAAGGAGCTAATTTTCTCCCAAATCCTATAATTGCCTGGGGCGTGTGATCTTCTTGAAGGTCATTGGAGACTTGCTACTGTCGATTGCACCCAGAAAGTTTCTGCTTTGATTAGTTCCTGATGCTTATTTCCTAAAATTCTCTTTTTGTCCTTAAAAAAAAAAAGATTGAGGGGAGCATTAAAATTTTAAAAACAGAGTTAGATGGATAACCTGCTAAATGTAACTCAACAAGATGAAAGGCAGCAGTAAACGAATATGAAAATAGTGCTGACCTTCTTGAGCTCCCAGCTGGAGGGTCGGTCACCCTTCCAGAAACCCCTGTCCAGTCAGCACGGCCCCTCCCGAGCAGTGGCGGCTCACAGACATGCGACATCAATCATCTTTCCAAAACTGCTCGTCCATTTGACTTGAGCATACATCATCAGTAACATCCACGTGGGTATCTTGGGGGCCCTTCGGGTACGATTAGGATGGGAAAGGTCAGAAGAATAATCTTGTCTGGAAGGATTCTATGTCCAAGTGAACATCTACAGAACCCAATGAAACGAAGAACTAGGGTGGAATAATTGTCCATTGACTATGATCAAATATGCAGCTGGCAGCACCAATGTTTCAAATCAGAGACAAAAAAATGAAAGTCACTCCTGACACCACCCTGACACGATGAGATGGGGCTGCTTTCCAAAGGCTAATTGTATCTTCCTCACATTTGAAGTTAAAAGCCCCAATCCCTTTCTATTGGTTTGTCCTGTTGTGATGACTTGTAAGCTGCTGTGACACTGAAAGCAATGCCTCCAGGATTTCAAATACTAACAGGGTCACCTTGGGTGGGCAGGTTTCATGGAGCTTCCAGATTAAAAGACTAGGAAGAAAGGCCTGGCAATCTACTTCTGAAAATTACCCAGTGACGAGCCTAAGGATCACAATAGACTATCAGATGACTTTTTCCCTCTGGATATGTCATCGGGATGGGTCAATCACTAGAGGGCCACCAAAGGTGGGGGAGATGTTCAGTGAGATGGGCTGGCACAATGCCCACAATGATGGGACTGGAACATGCTGATGACCTGACCATGAGAGTGAGGCTGGACTGCGCAATGTTTATGGTCACAGTGCTTGAGAGTTGACTTAACAGCACCCATCTCTCTAACCTAAGTTATGAGCAGACCTGCTGTGGAAATCCCAGGCTTAACCCAGCAAAGAACTTCTCAGTCTACAGGTTCTGTTTGCCAAAATCCCACCTGCAGATGGGACGCCTTCAGCAGGCTCCCGGGTTCTTTGCTATGTGATTCCTCGCCAACAGGGTTCTCCTGTTGACTACAGCCGTCTCCTTTTATTTTAAGCCTTGAATCCATTTTACAAACTCCTTTTGCTTTTATTTTTTGTCAAAGGGAACAAATTAATTTGTCATCACTTTCAGGCAAAAGAGGTAACTGCTCATTGACGCCATAATTTGCAAGACACTGAAGTCAAATCGCAGGCTGTTTCCAAAGAACTCACACATCCTAAACTTTCCGGTTTTGTCTTCAGGGACACCCCCATCCATCCACCCCACTGCCTTTAAATCACAGTGATCCCACTGGAAGGCACAGAATTGTAGCCGTAGAGTTTCTAGTGTGAGGAAGGCCCTCAATAACATGAACTAACAGTGGCGGTAACAAGGGGCTTACCTACAGTAGAGATTGGAAGGACGGCCCAGGGTCCAGCAGGGTATCATTCCACTGTACAGAGTCTCTGTGAGTTACGGTGGACGTGACACCACCTAACAACAGCCTTTATGGAAGCAGACTGCCCTATCTTTCTCGCACAGATTGCTTGGTAGATTAGAACCACCAACTTTCCTGTCAGCAGCTGAGTGTTTAACCGTGGACCCATGGGGGCTCCTGACATAACAATCTAAACATAACTGATGTCACTGAATTGTGCACTTAAAATTGGTTAAAGCGGGCAATGTTCTGTTACACGTATATCTTAACACAGTAAAGCTTTTAATGGTAATAAAAATAATAATAGCAGTAGAAATGCTCTGAGAAGTCAGTGAGGCGACACAGGCATAACAAACAGCCCCTAGCATGTAGGGAACACATTGGATGTCAACTGCTGCTGTTGTGGCTGAGGTCCTCTCACAAATCCCTGGTGGTGCCCCCACTTTCCAGCCACAGGAACCCCAGGAGAGCTCCTAGGGGCAGGAGATGTGAGACTACAAATCAAGTTTCTGACCTTTACAACACAATCTGCAGCTCAGGCTTTTAAAAAGGCAAAGCTTTGCCAACTCATCATATCATCAGTTTAAAAATGCCTCCTCTCCCTCTTTCTCTTCTCTCTCTCCTCCTCCCTCCCGCCCTCCCTCTCTTTCTCTTCTCTCTCTCTCTTCCTCCCTCCCTTTCTCTCTCTCTCTCTCTCTCTCTCTGTGTGTGTGTTGAAATCCATTAGTAGTTGCACTGTTAACCCTCAGGCAGGATCTCTCTCATGGTTCAAACCCACCGGCTCTGCAGGAGAAAGATGGGCAATCTCCTCTGTTATTTACAGCCGTGAGTCAGTTCCAATCTATGGCAATGAGAGAGATGATGTATTGGGGGCGTGGGGGGATGTGCACATGCACGTGGGTGTCTTTGGGTCCACATGTGCATGAATGTATTCTAAAACTTAGGCCATGATGTCTAGTGGAAAACCATGATGAGTTCTGGAGGCAGGGAGCCCAGAGTACAAATCAACTCTTGTGGAGTTCTGTCTTCTCACCTGTAAAATGGGCATATAAAATAAAGGTGAGCCGTTTCAATCTACCAGATGTTCCTTAGGTGAAAATTATAGCAATCTGCTTCTATACTGATTATAACCTCGAAAATCCTGTGAAAGTTCTGCTCTGTCCTGATGGTTACTCTGAATAGAAATTGAGTCAATGACAGTGGGATTTTCTGTTGACTGTGGAGGGACCCTGTGAGGTCAAGGATATTGTGAAGAAAGTACCCTCTTTGGATGAAGTAGTGTTATTGTGTGCCTTCAAGTTGGAATCAACTCATAGCTGTCCCGTCAGTGGGTTTTCAGAGGCAGCAAACTGCACGGGGGGAGACTGTCCATCATTCTCATGCAGTGCAGCTGGTGGACTCGAATCCTGTTCTCCCCTGGGTTGGCAGTGAAACTCCTTGCCACTAAACCACTAGAGCTCACTATATGCAGTAGGCACTCAGTAAGTGAAAGCTGTTACTAGAGTTGCCATCAGAACCCCATCTCTCAGCAATAAAGGGGAGAAGGCAAATGGCATAACTAGGACTCAGGCTGGAGGGCAGGATCCATCCTGGACGAGACAACCTGGTCTCACTCTAAACACAAGGGTCTCCCATGGAGCCAGCTCAGGTAAGGCTGAGCGTTCACAGGAAAAATGACCCTGATTGCTCTCCTAGACAGTTGACTATTCATTCATTTGTTCATTCACTCACCCATTTGCAATATAGTCAATACAGCCCTACTTCAGTTGCTAGACGTTCAATGGTGAACAACAAGCCAGGGGTCCCTCCCCGCAGGAGTACACATCTCATGGAGAGGCAGATGATCCCCCCACAAAGAACAGAGGTTTCACTGACATTGTCAAGATGATGCTGCCAAGAACCAACGGCAGAAGTTAACAGGAGTCTGAAAACGTGTCTGCAGATAAGATGTTGACACTGAATGGTAAAGGATCCAGAGAAACCAGCCAGGGGACAGAACAGTGGGAAGAGAGTCTAAATGGAAAGTGCAAAGGCCCTGGGGTAGGAAAGGAAGAGAATAGCCAGGCACAAAGACCAAATGTACATGGCCTGGTAGGGGTGTCGCATGAGTATGAAACAGGGGTGTGCCACCTCTGTCCGAGGAAGTCCCAGGCTGAACAGGGACCAGGTTCCTGAGAGCACAGGTCAGATCTTGAGGTCTAAAACCTGCCAGTGTCCTCCTAGAAAGTAAATGTTTGGGGTTGTAAGGAAACAAGCTCAGGTTCAGAATCTCTTTGACCTTTTGCCATCACCTGAGGTTAAGCGTTGGAGGGCAAAGAACTAGTACTGGCTTTTCTGGGAAGGGAGTGATTTCGAAGTCCCAGGTGACACCGGAACTGGGACACAAAGCACTGGGAGCAAGAAGGCCTTGTCAGGAGCCATCTTTGGAGGGCCGTCCTGAGCACACAAGCTTTTGAGCCAGGGCCTTGGCACTTAAGAAATAGTTGTAAATCCTTACATCAAATGCCCAGTCAGTCTCCCTCTATTACACAAATCCCAGACATGACCGGGATGGGCCTGAGAGTCCCCTCCAGCGAGTCTGAAAGCCGTGAGTAAAGCGAGGGAGCTAAGGTGTAATCCCTGAGCCGCTGGGGAACATCCAGGTCTGATCCCATCTGCTTAGCTCAGCCTGGGCCACCAGGGGCTGGGTGACGATAGGAGACGGACGCCAAAGACCGCCTTGCTCATGGCAGAAGTTTCAAGCATTCCTGGGAAGGAGGCACCAACTTTTCTCTGTGTCCCCAAACTGAGGGATCCACATTGAGGAGAAGCTGGAGAAGGAGACCGAGGGAGGATACTTGGGAGCAAGTCCCTACTGTCCTTGGCTCACTAGAGTACAGAGGGTTCAGGACAGGACAAGCGCTGAACACAGTCACTGCTGCAGGAAACAGGGATGTGACACAGATGCTTCCAAAATGCTGACAGGGAGAGTCTCAGCCGCTTCTTCCTGCTTCCCGCCAAAATAGAGCAGGACAGTGGTTTCCGAGAGAGCCCCTTGCTTTTGTCTGCTGCCTGGTGACTCTGCCCTTCCTAATTAGAAATCCCACCACCAATGTCAGCGTGTTTCATCGGGGCAGCTGGCATGTTGCCGTGACGCTAGAAACTGTGTCACTGGTATTTCCAACACCAGCAGGGTTCACTCCTGTCGGACAGGTTTCAGCAGAGCTTCCCGACCAAGAGAGACCAGAAAGGCCTGGAGATCAACCTTCAACATTGACCAATGAAAAGTGTGCGGACATCACAACAGAGCCCCCTAGGCTGGGAGGCACTGGAAAGACACAATGGCCACAACCGTGACGCCAAGGGTCACAAGGAGGGTGCAGGACCAGGTCCAGTTCTGGCCCATTGTGCCTGGTGGCCATCATGAGTCCACAACAAATAACACAAAAGCAACAATTGTAAAAATAACAGGGTCACACCTACCATGTTTCTGCTAGCTGGTTGAGGTCATGATTTTAATTTGTTAATACAACCAATCTACTCATTGTCATCAAGTCAGAACCAGCTAATAGCTGACCCTCCAGTGGGTTTTCAGAGGCTGTAAATCTCATGAGACGGGAATGCCCATCTTTTTCCCTCAGAGAGGCTGGTGCAGCTTGTGGATTTGAACCGCCTGCTTTTGAGTTGGCAGAATAATTCCTTACCCACTAGGCCACCAGAATTCTCTATTAAGAGTACACGGGAGGGCTCTCAGAGTCCCCGACTGGCACAAATGATTAAACATTAAGCTGACAACCAAAAGATTGGGTTCCCAACCCACCCAGAGGTGTCTTGGATGAAAGCCTGAGAAATCTTCTCCCCACAATAAAGTTACTGAAAATTCCATGGACCACAGTTCTTATCTGATACATGTGGGGTCACCAGGAGTCAAACAAAGTGGAATGCTCCTGGGCTTTGGTAACATTTTCTTTGGGGGCTTTTTGTGGCCTTTATGGTTTTATTTTCTAACCATTTGTTGGCGGGAGGAGGGGGGACGAGACCAGGACACTGTTACTGGTCTTTTCCCATTCTTGTTTTAGGGTGCTTTTATCTTTCTTAATTTGTAATTAACTTTTGTGTTAAAAAAATTAGTAAACTTTTGGCAAATAATGCATCCCCCCACCCCCAGTCTGTTGGTGGCCTAGTGGTAAGAAATTAAGCTACTAAATCAAAGGCACATGGTTCAAATCCACCAGCTGCTCTGTGGGAGAAAGATGGGTGTTCTCCTCCCATTTGATCTACAGCCTCTGAAAACCCACTGGAGGGTCAGATGCAGGTCCCTTCTGACCCAAAGGTCCATTACAACCACAACCACCCCCAGTCTGTAGGCGTCTGTTAATTTCATTTATCTCATTTCTCAAATTCTCTGGCAGGCTCACATGAGCAGTCATTTAACCCCAGCACTCTCTGCCTTTGAAATAAGAGTTCAAGAACCTCCATGGATTCAAGTGTCCTCAGTGTCTCAGAAACCCCTCCTCTTTGATCACACCAATTCAGCCTACAGCACACGAGCCTCCTGTCTACTGGCCTTGAACTTCTGAGTCACACTGGAAAGTTCTGACACTGCAACAGACATAGGCTTGGAGGCCCCCTGGTTAATGTGAGTTGCCAGCGAGTCCGCTCCAACATATAGCAAACTTGGGTACAACAGATCGAAACCTTGTCCTGCCCTATGCCATCCTTCCAATCTCTCTTGTGCTAACCCCCCCCCCTTTTTTTTCAATTAATTGTAATGGAAGTTTACAGAGACATAGGGTTTCCAGTCACTCATTGTTGCACTTTTCTCCCTGCCCACCCCTTCTCCCTACTTTGCTCTTCTCTTTGAAAAGTAAAAGAAAACTTCTTTCATTGTTATGCAATCCTCCCCCCAAGCCCACTCCACTATGCAGCCTTCGCTCTGGACTCCTGTCATGACAATAATACCTAATCATATATCCCTTTTAAATAGCACTCTCCCTCATCTGTTTCAATGCAGTATACATACTTTATCCCATCTTTCTCAGTCTCCCCCAAACCCCGATGTCAGTCCTCTTATAACAGTGGCACTATGCAATATTTTTGACTGAGATATTTCATTCAGCATAATGTCCTCCAGGGTCACCATATAATATTTCATTAGTTCCTTATTTTTCAATGCAGCGTAGTAGTATTCCACTGTGTGAATATATCACAGCTTCTCTATCCATTTGTTTGTTGTTGGGCACGTGGGTTGTTTCCAACTCTTTGCTATTGTGAACAAAGCCACAGTAAACGTAGGTGTGCAGCTTAAACGCATTTTTGCAGTCATTACGTCAATGCATCTCATCGAGGGTCTTCCTCTCCTCTAACTCCCCCACTTTTCTAAGTCTGATGTGCCTTTCCGAGAACTGGCCTTTCCTGACAACATGATGAGAGGATGTGAAGATTCTCTGCCTTTCCATCTTGTTTCTAAGGAGCACCTTGGCTAGTCTTCTTCCAAGACAGGGTTTTAGTATGTGAAGCCCTTGTTGCTGCTGTTGTTGTTGTATATCTTCAAATCGGAACCAACCTACAGCTGACCCTCCAGCAGGTTTCCAGAGGTTTCTGCATGGGACGGGATGGCCCATCATTCTTTCATTGAGGAGCTGGGGGATTCGAACCACATGCCTTTGTGATTGCAGTTGGCTTCTACCCACTAGGCTACAAGAGCTCCCTCTGTGACAGGCCACAGAACAGTTAGGATTCTTCCCCAACATTCCAAAGGCATCAATTCTTCTTCAAGTTTTCTTATTCATTGTCCAATTTTCACAGGCATATGAAGCAAATGGAAAAAAAATGGGGGAAAAAAATCAAGTGCACCTTAGTCTTTAAGCTGCCAGTCTCGTTCTATGGCACTTTAAAGAGGTCCTTGACAGCAGCTTTGCCCAATGCTACATGTCATTCAAGTAATTTCTTTTCATAGAAATACAAATAATGACTAAGTTTGTGTTAGAGTTCACCAGCTTTAACTAAGCTTAATTACAAATTATGATGCAATAAACTGTTCAACTTTCAAAATACATGACTGGTATTTAATTTTTCAGGAATGTAAGCCACACTAGTTCAGTTTTCAATATTAGTTTAGTGCTGGGGTTTGGGTTTATTTTTAGGTTTTTTGTTCTTCATTTTTCAAAATTGGTTTGCATACAATAATTTGTATACATTGTGTCTCATTCATGTACATTGTGCTTTATACCATCTTTCATGTACATTCAATTTCTTAACAGCGAGTTCCATGAGCACCCTAGGTCACCAGAAACCAAAGTTCACACTCACCACTCCCTAACTCAACCCCTTTCATTCCTCTCCACTCTGGTTCGTGGCCCCACATAAATCCTATTTTCTTGGGTTCCAGATGCACAAGAGGGCAGAGACCTTTAGGTATTTTTTGGCTCTGAGTTCACTATCTATCACCCGTGGGCTTTGACAGAGAAAAACCGTGGCTCTCTTCACTCTCATCACACACTTTCTCATGGAGAAGAATTGATGCTTTTGCGTCACGGTGTTGGCAGGGACTATTGAATATACCCTGGACAGCCAGCAGGACCCATCAATCTGTTTTAGAAGAAACGCAGCCAAAAGGCTCCTTAGAAGCAAAGATGGCCAGACTTCATTTCACTTTCTCCGGACATGTTATCAGGAGGGACCAGTCTCTGGGGAACAGCCATCATGTTTGGTAAAATAGAAGGTCAGAAAAAAAAAAAAGGATAAGTCTCAACAAGACGGATTGACACAGAGGCTGCAGGAAAGGGCTGGAACACAGCGACAGTGGTGAGAAGGGAGGCAGAGGAGGCAGTGTTTTCTTGTGCAGACAGTCACTATGAGTTAAAAATGGCTCCACAGCACCTTTGCAAAAGCCCTACCTAAACACTGCCTTCGCACTCCCTCCTGCCTCCCTGCTTGGCCAGGTTCGAATCACCTTTCCACTCTTCACCGCCTCAGGGAAACTCACAGTAGCTCCCGGACAGGAAGAGCACTCTCAGAATCACGTCTAGCACCATGAATGTATACAGTAAAGATCTCTTGTCACCTAAGCCAACTATAGACATGTTCTCTTCCATTTTATATAACTTTGCTTCCCCTTTAAAATGACTGAACCTCTAGTCACAGCAAATTCTTCATCACAATTCCCTTGCTGCACATGCGACTTTCAAATCATGGAGAAGGTTTCAAGCCCTTTCTTATACTAAAGCCAAGCCAAATAAGAAATATGTGCATCTGCTCTGACCTACCTAAAAATTCAATTTAAAGACACACTTAGGAACAGATCTCGTTTGTTACCCGAGAATTGCCTGTAATCACATATAAATACTAATTGCTTTCATTTGATTTATCGAAGGGTATGCTGTATTGGGAAAATAGGCTGCAAAACACCTCTTTAAAGGTTTTAAGGAGCAAACATGTCACTTTCATGGCTGAGGAATGCCAGACCCAGGCCATGGTACTTGCAATTGTCTCAAAGGCACGTGAAAGCTAAGCCAGGAGAAAGGGAAACTAAAGAATTGACGCATTTGAACTATCATGTTGGCAAAGGATACTCAATATATTGTGAATGGTCAGAAGAATGAACCAGTGTTAGAAGAAATACAACCAGAAAATTCCTTAGAAGCAAAGGTGGCTTCAACTGGCCTATTTTAGATGCTTCATCAGGAAAGAGTTGATACAAAAGGACATCATGTTTGGTTAAAAAAAAAGAAAGACAGAAAAGGTCAGTCCAAACCAGGGAAATCTCCAGTGAGATGGACTGACATACAGCTGCAGAACTGCGCACGCGCACACACGGTCATGAGGCTGCACAGGACCAGACAACACGTTCTCTCGCACATGGGCTCCCTGTGGGTGGGCACTGGATCAGCAACAACCAACAACATAACGTCCTGTGGAGCCATCTGTGTCCCCAGCCCACCGCACAGCGCTTTCATAGCACAAGCTGTCTCTCACCCCTGCAGTCCTAGCAACGAGCACAGAGCAAGGCACATAGCTCACCGTCAATATACGCTGGGGGGGGGGGGGCATCAATGAATCATTTGCAAATGATGGCAACAGAGAAAGGCACCTGTCCCTGGAGGAGCAGGTTTGGCTCCACCCATAAGAAGGACAAAAGCCCAATAAATGGGGTGTGTGTGTGTGTGTGTGTGTGTGTGTGTGTGTGTGGTGTTAAGTGCCATCAAGTCGCAGGCAATGCATAGCGACCCTGTGAATGAAAGTTCTGGACACCTCCTGTATAACTTTTGGTCTTTCTCCAGGTTCATAGGGTTTCCAGAGGCAAGCCATTATGGAAGTGGATGCCACTCCTGCTTCCAAGCTTGTTTTACTCAGGGAGCTTCATCAAACACTGTCCACCGTGGGTAACCATTATTGCATTTGACTCATCAGTGTCACAGTGTTTGGCTTCACAGCAACAGCAAGTTACCTCCATACAGCAAGTGGACAGACCAGAGTTAGAGGACCTGGAAGAATGTTTCACCGAAAACAATTAAAGGTAGACCTGGGGGCTTAAATAAATAAATAAATAAATAAAATTAATAATAATAATAATATCCCATCTGAAAAGTATTTTAAAGAATGTTACTATTCTTGGGTTCCTTCCAGTTGACTGCAACTCAAAGCAAGTCTATGAGAAAGAGATTGAAACCCGGCCCTAGGCTGCACCACCCCCACAATCTCTACCATGTGCAGGCCCATTGTTGCGGTCACTGTGTCCATCCATCTCACTGAAGGTCTTCTCTCGTTCACTGAGCTCCACCTTTCCCAGCTTTGTGGTTTTCCCCCAAGAACTGGTCCTTCCTGACCGCCTGCCCAGAGCATGTGAGATGAAGATGCACCATCCTTTCCCATAAGGAACACTTTGGTTGCACTTCTTTTAAAAGAGATTGGTTTGTTCTTTTGGCAGCCCATCGCATGTTCAAGACTCTTCTTCGACACCACAATCCAAAGGCATCAATTCTATGGTCACTCTTATTCACTGTCCGTCTCTCAGATGCATAGAAATCACTTGAAAATACCATAGACTGAGTCAAGTGCATCTCACTTTGTCTTAGGTCCAGATGATGGGATGCTGAATCTGGGGCGGGGCGGGGGGGGAAATCAACCCATTGTCACTGGGGATGATGCTTCATTCATCAGAACCAGCCTTGGAATGCAGAGGTTCCTTGGTCCTCCAAAGACACCGGGACCACGATGGGCAGCCCTCTCCAGGCGAGAAGATGAATCATGAGTGCCTGCTTGCTGCTCCCGCTTCTCTCCGACAGATGACTGGGCAAAAAATAGCAGAGAATCCCTCCTTTATAAATATCTTTACATGCTAAATGTCTCTAAAAAGCACCATGTGCTGAGCTAGTCTGCTAGGAAGCAGATGCAGAACAGATGCAAAGGCCCATGAGGTAGCTGAGAAGTTACAGAATTTTTAATTCAACAAGAAGCAGGAAAAAGTTTCTTGGGAGCGTGTGATTAAGGGCAACCCAGTGCAGCAGGACAGCTATTGAAAAATCTGCCTTCCAGCTACTGACAAGAGTATCTCTTAGCACACAGTTTTGCCAAGCACGTGGAGGTGTGCCTGTGTGTACACAAGCGTATATGTATATGTTTATGTCCCCTCCCTTCTCCCAATTCACCTTACTGTTGTGGCTTGCCTGTGGCTGTGAGGATGGAAGTGATGCCACTGATAATTTCAAATACCCGCGGGGTTTCCCACAGTAGCTGGTCTCAGCAGAGCTTCTAGATTAAAACAGCCTAGGAAAGACAAAAAAGGCCTGGCGATTCACTTCCAAAAATCAGCATGAAAACCTTAGAGGTCAACAGAATATAGACCAACTCACTTGCTTTGGATGCACCATCAGGAGGGATGAATCACTGGGAGAGGACGCCAAATTTGGTGAAAAAGAGGGACAGCAAGGGCGAGAGAGGCGCTCTGGAGATACCCTGGCACAAGAGGTGCGACAATGGATTCAAGCATGCCAGCGGAGCATGGAGAAGGAGCATTCCTTCATTCTGTGGTCCACGGATGTCAATTCATGTGCTCTCGCTCTC
>NW_006399912.1:1220629-1241673 GCF_000299155.1 Elephantulus edwardii | reverse complement strand
TGTGTGTGTGTGTGTGTGTGTGTGTGTGTGTTTGTATCTCTTTCTGTGGGAGAAGAATGGTCAATCTCCATGTGATTTCTTGCCTCTGAAAACCCACTGGGGGGTCAGCTTTCAGTCAGGTCCAACTCAATGGCACACAACAATAATTATTTCAGAAAGAGAGCTCTGATGGCCTAGGATTTAAACTCCTAGGAGTTACACTGCCAAACCACAGACATGAAGTTCCAATCTGCCAACTTCTCCAAGGAGAGAAAGGTGGGCAATCTCCTCCCCTGTGTCTTACTTCGGAAACTTATTCCTGGAAAAACCGCTGGAGGATCAGCTATCGGTCAGTTCCAACTCGACAGCACAAAACAACTACACTATTTCAGAAGTGGGAGGCCAGTCCTGCTTCTTTATTCTTAGCCTGGAAGCACCACTAAAACCTACCAGTCCACCAGGGGTGGTGATGCTGCTGGTATAGCTACCAGCATTACAGCAACAGGCAAGCCACCACCGGACTTCAAACTGACAGACTATTTGGGCTCCTTCGACGTAATGATGGCAAAGTGTCATCCCATATGCTTCGTCCCATATGCTTGTGGCATGCTGTCAGGAGGCATCAGTTTTGGAAAAAGACATCTTACTAGGAAAACCAGAAGGTCGGAGGAAGAGAGGAAGACTCAACGCAGTGGACTGACACGTTGGCTACAGCAAGAAGCGTGATCATGGCAGAAATCAGGAGGACGTAGCAGAAGGCGGCAAGGTTTTAACCTGTCATTCACTGGGTCACTATGAGCTGCAGTCAACTGGATGACATCAACAACAATTATTCAGTCAAGCTGCTGATGGCACAAAAGTTGAATGCCAATTGCTAACGGAAAGCATCTTTGCTGGTGAAAGACTGGTGATCTGCTCCTGTAAAGATTACAATAAAAATATGTTTAAAAATACTGTGGTTGTTGTTGCTGATTGCCTTCGAGTTGAGCACGACTCATAGCCACCCTATGAACAAAAGGCTCGAAGCCCCTCTACAACCATCAGCATTTATCAAAGTTCATAGAGTTTCCGGAGGCATGTTGTTTAGGAAGTGGATGCCACTCCTGCTTCCAGCCTAGGAAATCCTATGGGCACTTGTAGTCTGCTAGATAGACTCTCGATGAGTCAAAAACCCACTCAATGGCACCCAGCAAAGGCAAAGATCATTCATACATTGATTGTAAGATGCTAAGACTGGATGTAGACCAGTCCGTATAGAAAGTGTGGCTGTCAGGGATGGTGGTTTTCAGGTGCAAGAAGGTAGCCGGAAAGTTATGTGAGTAGGTTTTAAAGGTACAGCTAACAGCACAGG
The DNA here is from genome assembly GCF_000299155.1 of Elephantulus edwardii. Classification (NCBI taxonomy): domain Eukaryota; kingdom Metazoa; phylum Chordata; class Mammalia; order Macroscelidea; family Macroscelididae; genus Elephantulus; species Elephantulus edwardii. Next base: position 1,240,343 of record NW_006399912.1, on the reverse strand, counting down.
CTGATGGTCTGAGCGCAGTGAGAGAGAGAAAGAGAGAGAGATTGAAGTAGACAGAAGTCAAAGAACACTCCTAAGCTTGTCGATGGAACAACTACTTGGAAAGCAGGGACATTTGCTCAAGTAGGAAAGATTAAGAGGCACAGTTTGGGTTACACACTAAAGGTGGGAGGGCGGGGAAGACGTGCTCAAGGTCGCACAGCTAGAAAAGGAAGACAGCTGGGCTGGAGAACTTTAGGGCTGGGCCCCAAATAGCAAAAGCAAGCGAAACTGCCAAGCTTGGTTCAGAGAGGAGTTGATGGAAAAAAATCAAATCAGTCACCCAGGCAAATTCAGGGCCTGCCACAAGGCCGATCTATTTTCAGCACCCACTCGTGTGAAGGCTACTTGTCGAATCACGGAATTAATAGGATACTGGAGCTGAGCAGATCCTTGGGCTCAAAAGGGCACCTGCGCCTTTGCAAACATCAGCCCCAGAAGCAGGCAGATGGGTCAGGCTGCTGTGTCGACTCTGCTTTGAATGGAGCCCCGAACACAGACCAATCTTCCCAAACATCCTACCTCGCTTCCTCCCTGCTGTCAAAAGGAACAGGACATTATATAAAGCTTCTGAAATGCCAAAAGGAGGGATGCTATATTTAACTCCCCTCCCAGCATCCAAACATCACATGATGGAATGTTGAAGATCCAATTCAACAATTGAGTAACAAGGATAGAACCCAGGGGACGCTCTCCCCTTCTCCTTTCTCCTCCGCCTTCCCATCGCCAGCCACCCACAGTCATATCTTCATTAAGGAAGTTCAGGAGCAGCGTGGCTCTGGCAGATCCCCGGGAAAGCAAACAGCTGGGGGAGTCAAACGGATTATGCTAATACAGATGCTATTAGCACAGGAGCTGAGCTACTGGGGAACCAGGACTCTGAGCCAATCAAGGCCTCTTCCCTTCCCTTCAGCAGCGCTCAGAAGAGAGGGGATTGGAGGAGTAAGAGGGAAGGAGGCAGCTATATAAAAACTAGTGCCCTCAGGGCTCAGGAGGCAAATGAAGTAAAACTATTGCTACTGCATCTCCGAAGCTGGGACCTCCATTAGGAAGGCCCTCTAAAGAAAGTCAAGTCACGCCAGCAAGATTGTGGGATCCTAGGGTTGTGGAACATACTTCTTGACCAGCGTGCATGCTGTGGGCGGTCAATAAATATTAAACACCAAGGCTGCTGGAGAAGAGGTTTTCAAGAGGCCTGGGAACAGCCTGTCGCATGGACTGGAGATGAGATGACGGTGGGGTGAGGGGGTCTGGAGATGCTAAGCAACCAGCTCTTCTCTCTAAGTTCTGCATCCACACTTCTCTAGAGGGTGTTGGTGACAATGGAAAGGGAAGCCATTTGGAAAATCCAGAGGGAAGGAAAGAGATCAAGGGTCCCTCCTTGATGTGGTCCAAATTGTGGCACCACTCCAGTTCATCTCTTCATTCATCCAATTAAAAGAACTTGGGACTTGACAGCAAATAAGAAAGGGACAGAGGGGACCTTGACTCGAAAGGAATTTCTGGGACACCAAAACATACGAGACTAGAGTAAGAGGAAAGGTCCTCACATTATAGACCCAGAAAAGAAGGGCATCTGCTTCCTCCGTTTGCAGAAGAGACTTCCAGGAATATGTGGCCTTTGAAGATGAAGACTGAGATGGCATGAACTAGTTCAAGAGACAAGACAGGTCCACATGGAGAATACAGCACATGCAAAGACCTCACATGCTCGTTATCCTGGTTGCTAGGAACATGCCTGTCCTGCTTCCTCACCACAGGTCCTGAGCTAGTTTCTCCAGTATCACTCTGCCTGGAGTTACGTAGAAGCCCTGGTGGTGTCATCATATACAATGTGTGAGGCTGCTAATCAGAGGTTGGAGTTTTCAAATCCAGCTGCCCCTCAGGAGAAAGATGAGTGTCCTTTCAAAGATTTACAGCCTCGGAGACCTAACGGAAGGACATTATGACTCAGAATTGATTCACTGGCCGTGGATTTCAAGTTACCTAACCGGAAGAATAATTCATTAATATTAGTACATTATAATTGATGTTATTAGTATTTTTGCTAATGATAATGTGATAATTATTCTTAATAATGTTAATGTTATTATATAATGTTAATATCTAATGTTATCATTATCTTCTTAATGAGCATTTTCTCAGTGTTTGGCACCGTACTAAGCATTTTATCCCAAAGCTTTTTTAAAAAACCAACACTTGTTTGGCAAGGGAGCTCTCTGGTAGCCTAGTGGTAAGGGAGCTGCACTGTCAACCTAAAGGTGTGTGGTTCGAATCTACCAGCTGCTCCATGGGAGAAAGATGGACAATCAACTTCTATGTGATTTACTGCCTCTGAAAACCCACCGAAGGGTCAGCTGTGGGTTGGTTCCGATGCAACAGGACTCAACAGCAACAACTTGTTTGTCATTGTGTCATGATGTGGTGGCCTAGCCGATGTAATGCTGCTGCATGCTAAGCCACCAGTGTTTCTTTTTTTTTAAGAATTTTTTTTTAATTTTAATTGTGCTCTTTTAAAAAATATTTTTTATTATTCCTTTTAATGAAAACTTACAGACTTTGGATTTCCATTCATTCACTGTTGCACTTTTTTCCCTGCCCACCCCTCCCCCACAGTTCACTCTTCTCTTTGAAAAGGAAAAGAAAAATTCTTTCATTGTTATACAATCCCTCCCCTCAGGTCCACTCCACTGTGCAGTCTTTGTTCTGAACTCCTGTCACGACAATAATACCTAATCACATATCCCTTTTAAACAGTTCTCTCCCTCATCTGTTTCAAAGCAGTCAGTATACATTATTTATCTCATCTTTCTCAGTCTCCCCCCCAATCCTGATGTCAGTCCGGTTTTACAACAGTGGCCCTATGCAGTATTTGTCCTTTTGTGACTGAGATTATTTCTCTCAGAATAATGTCCTCAAGGGTCACCCACTTTGTATAATATTTCATGAGCTCCTTGTTTTTCAAAGCAGTGTAGTATTCCATTGTGTGAATATACCACAGCTTCTCTATCCATTCGTTTGTTGATGGGCACTTAGGTTGTTTCCAGCTCTTTGCTATAAGCCACCAGTGTTTCAAGTATCGGTCATGATGGTGGATGAGTTTCAGTGCAGTGGAAAGTGCAGACTATACGGAGCAGGAAGAATGGCCTAGAGACCTACTTCTGAAGATTTGGGAATAAAAATACTGTGGATCACTACCCAGTGTTGTTTAATGCTGTGCCAGAAGATGAGCCCCGTCGGTTGGAAGGCAACAATGGACTCAAGTATATGCCGGTGATCATGACAATGACGTTGGGACCGAGTGGCATTTTGTTCTGTGCACAGTGGCCCCTGTGAGTTGGAGCCGCCCCAACAGCAAAGGTTATTGAGTATCCCATGAACTGCCAAAAAGAGCCAATCTGTCTTGGAGGAAGTACACCCAGAGAGCTTCTTAGAGGCAACGTCGGTGAACCGTCACCTCACATATTACCAGGTACGTTTCCAGGAGGAGCTGGTTCTTGAAAAGCGACATCAAATTGGGCAAGGTAGAGAGTCAATGAAGGAGAGGAGGACTCTCAAGGACCTGGATTGACAGAGTGGCTCGAGCATGCTGCAGATCATGAGTATAGAGCAGCCCTGGGAAAGCTTCTGAGGTTTGTTCACAGGGTCACTACAAGTTATAGCTGACTTGATGGTAGTTAACAATAACAGCGGCAACTAGCAACATCAACTCTCCCTTAAAACCCAAAATCTCATATGAAAGGTGCTACAATCATCCGCATGATAGGTGAGGAAACCAAGGATTACCCAGAGAAGTGAAATACAAGCAAGACCACAGATCCAGTCGATGTTGTTGTTGATTGCCTTTGAGTTGAGTATAACTCATAGCAACCCTATGAACAAAAGGCCGGAAGCCCCTCTACAACCATCAACATTTACCAAAGTTCACTGAGTTTCTGGAGGCATGTTGTTTAGGAAGTGGATGCTGCTCCTGCTTCCAAAGTAGTATTAGGCCTAATCAGACCAAATGTCTGCTCTAACACCTTCCACTAGTTGCTTACACATATCTTGTCTTCACATCTCTCTAGCCGACGTGTCTCCCTCAGTACGGACTGTATAAACTCTAGGTCAATGTTGGAATCCATTGGCTATTATTGTTGCTGTTGTTGTTAGGTGCCATCACGTTGAGTACAACTCATAGCGGCTCTATGAACAATTGATCTGAGCCCTATTCTATCCTGTGCTGTCTAGAGAGGGGAGGAAAAAAGGATCATACACAAAATTACCACATAACCCAACAACTTGACTCTAGGTGTACATCAAATAGAACTGAAAGCAGGACCTAAAACAGGTATCAATGTTCATCACAACTAATATTATTTACAATGACCAAATTGTAATGCTCATTAAACTTTGGTACACGCACAAAATGGAGTATTACTTGACCACTATTATTGTTACTATTGTTATGTGCCTTTGAGTTTCCATGACTCATAGCAACCCTATGTACAATAACTCTGAAACCTGCCCTATCCTGAGACAGTCTCACTGACTCCGACACACCTACCCCCATTATTACTGTGTCAACCCATCTCAATTTGGGTCTTCCTCTCCTGCCCTGTCTCTCCAACCTTCCAAGCATGAGGTCCTTCTTCAAGGGCTGGTCCCTCTGAGTGTCAAAATCCTTGCTTTCAAGGAGAAGCTTGGTTTTATCCTCTCCAAAACAGAACTATTTGCTCTCTTGTTCCATTGTATGTTTAATATTCTTCTCTAACACCAGAACTCAGTTATCGATTCTTCTTCTGCCATCCTTAGTTATTGTCCAGCTCTCTGATGCATAGCAAATAACTGCGAAGACCAAGGCCTAAATCAGGCGCACCTTAGTCTCTAAATTGACATCATTGCTCTTTGGCACTTTGGAGAGGTCCCTGACAGTAGACTTCCCCAGAGCAATTCGACTTTTAATTTCCTGACTTCTAGTGCCAGGAGTGTCAGGAGTAAATAAATGAATGAATAAATAAATGAAGTCCTGATACACATAACAACATGGATGAAGTAAGTTAGTCACAGAAAGACAAATACTGTATGAGCTCCTTTTTTACTAAAATATCTAAACTAGGCAAATATATAGAGAATAAAGTTTACTATTAGTTATGAGAAACAAGCAGGAGTAAAAGAGGGACTCATCTTTCAAGGTATAATAAGCTTCCTTTAAGGGTGGTAGGAATTGGAATAGGTATTGGAATAGGATTAGACAGTGATGATGGTTGAACAACATAATTAATGCCACTGAACTGTGCATGTAAAAAAGCATAAATGTCAAATATATTTGCAACATCTATTTAGTTACCACAGTAAAAGGGAGGGAAAAGAGAATTTTCTCTCCAGCTCACCAGTTGAAGCGCAAGCTTACAGATCTGCAGGAACTTCAAATATGAGATTAATTTGCAACTAGATTCTAAAGAAGCCAGTTTCCCTCCAAAGAAAATTAAAAAAAGGATAACCCAGAAAGATCAGATTATGATACACAAGAGGCACTTAACTAATCACATTCAACTGCAAATATGTTAACCACAGTGTTAAACAAGGACTGGAGGGGGAAAATAGTTATTAATAATTAATAAACTGTCTCTAGGAAAAATGAAGCCTCAGCAATATTTTGCTTCACACATTGTAAGTGATCTTTTCCTTCATATTTCTATACACAATGTTGAGTGAATGTTTGTGTCAGTACAAATGGCTTCAAAATATGAGCTCATTTTACCTTCGTGATAATTATGATGGCAGTGATGATGATGACAGGACAAGGATTCTGACGATAGTGATACCACTCAGGATGGTGATGCTATTATCATATTGGAGGTGGTGATGATGGTGGTCATCGTGACGACAGTGACAGTGATGACAGTGGTTCTGATGACAGCTTCCCTGTCTCCATACCTCTATAACCTATATGCAGAACAGATCCTTCAAGAGGTTGTACTTTATGAGAAAGGATGTGACATCAGGATTGAAGAAAGACTCATCAACAACCTGTGTTATGCAGATGGCACAATCTTGCTCACTGAAACTGAAGAGGACTTGAAGCACTTGCTGCAGAAGATCAGACTGCAGCTGTCAATATAGATGGCATCTCAACATCAAGAAAACAAAGGTTCTCACCACCGGATAGGCAGAATCATGAGAGAAGGGGGAAGGATTGAAGTTCCCAGTAATTTCATCTTGCTTGGATCCAAAATCAACACCTTTGGCACCAGCAATTAGGAAATTAAAAAATGAGTTGCACTGGGAAAAGCTGCTATCAAGGATCCCTCCAGAATGTCAAAAACATTAACAGGAGTCTAAAGACTAAGATGCACATGATCTAGACCAAGGTCTTCTCAATTGCTTGTTATGCATCTGAGAGTTGGACAATAACTGAGGATGACGAAGAAGAATATATACCTTTGAGTTGTGTTGCAGGAGAAGAGTACTGAACACACCATGAACTATGAACAAACAGATCTGTCCTGCAGAGAGCGAAACCAGGTTGCTCCTTGGAAGCAAAGACTTTGAACTCTATCTCACATACTTTGGGCATGTTGCCAGGAGGGGCCAATGCTTGGAGAAAAACCTCGTGCTTGGAGGGTGGAGGGTTAGCATGAGAGGAAAGCCCTGGATGTGAAGGACTGGCCCAGTGACTGTGACAATGGGATCAGTTGGACCAGAGATGGCGAAGTTGGCTTAGGACAGGGCAAGGTTCAGAGCTGTTATTTGACAGGGTCACTGTGAGTTGTAGTCAACTCAACTACACATAACAACAATAACAACATTATCATGACAATGGTGAGGATGATGATCTCAATGGTGAAGACGGTCATCTAGACCATGACCATGATCATGACTATGATGGTCACAATCACAGGAGGATGAGGAGGAGGAGGAGGATGGTAACAGTTGTTGTTGTGTACCGTCAAGTTGGAATCGACCCTAGCTGACCCTCCAGCGGGTTTTCAGAGGCAGCTAATCACTCTGGAGGAGACTGCCCATCCTTCTCCCGTGGAGCAGCTGGTGGCCTCGAACCATGTGCCTTCAGGATTGCAGCGCAGCTTCTTGCCACCAGGCCCCAGAGTTTAGTAGTAGCTCTTATTTCTTGGATTCTTGTCTTGACAAGCAATGGTGCTAAACACTTTAAAAACATTCTTTCATTTGATAATCATTACAACCTGTCTTAGTTTAGGTTTTCTTAGAAGACCCGGGTTCATATTCCCAGTAATTTGTTATAAAGATGAGCCCAATGAACACAAGAAGGAGAAGTAAAACAACAGAGAAAACAGAAACAATAATTAGAGTATTTTTAAACCAGTTACAGCAGAGCACAACTGAACTTTAATATCACTGGGCACATCTGTGATAACATCATAGTCATCTAGTCTGAAAAGCAAAGGGTTGGAAAAGTCGTGGCTGAACCAGGATGATGTGGTTCTAATTCTCAGTCTGAGTCCAGTTCCAGACACTTACCAAGCATGAGGCACTAGAACCTTTATTTTACTTCTGTGAACCTCAGCTTTCTCATCTGTAAACTGGGCATAAAAATACTGGCAGCATCACAGAGTTATTGTGAGGTTAAATGAGGTATTTCAAATACTTGGTACCATGCCTGTCACCTAATAAATTAACAATACATGCTAGCCATCATCATCATCATCATTATGCAATCATTATCAGAATGTGTTTTATATCCCAACTGTCATAATAACTCATGACTCCATGTGTGTCAAAAGTAGAACTAAACATCAATGACTTTCCAAGCCTTTCTTCTGGGGTGCCTTTGGGTGAACTTGAACCTCCAACCTTTTGGTTAGCAACTGAGAGGATTACTCATTTGCACTCCCCAGGGACAGCTCTTAATATAGAATGTGCTTAAGGACAGTTGGAGGAGGGAGGGAGGGAGCGAGAGAGGCTGAGAAAGGAACATCATCAGCTAAGCCCTGGCAGTGCCTCGATTTCAGAATTCTTCATATGGAAGTTCTCCACTGGGGAAACAAAAAGCCTTGCAATTAAGAAAACTGAAACAGAACAAGCCAGGCCTAGCCAAATTGCCTAAGCCCAGTCGTGTGTGAACAGCCTCAGAACACCAAATGGAGACAGCACAGATCAGCCCAAGTCAAAATCAGATCATGACACAGGCCTGGGGCCTGGAATCTGCTGAGTCCAGCACTTCCTGAGACCTGGGAGCAGAAGCCTGCCGGTCAAAAACGGCCTGCTTCCAAGAAAGGGCTGGGTACCTACCCTCCCGTCTCTTTGTGGTCTGAGTTCAGCAAAGAGCATCCCTCCAGGGTGGGATGAGGGTACACTGTGCCCTCAGATGGGAGATGAGGGGGAGCCGGCTCTTCTGAAGAGGCCTAGGGCAAAACCAGCTAGTGAGGAATCCTATTAAAATGAAACCAGAAAAAACAGATCAGAGAGCTGACCTACAGTTGCTAGAAAAGGGAGGAAGGCCAGCTTGATGTTTAGGAGACATTGAGCTTCTGTGACAGGAAAATTTGAGAATAGTTAGTGCCGATGGCTGGGCAGCAGGGTGAATGTATTTAAGGTCACTGAAGAGTCTATATGAAGATGGCTAATATGGCAAACGTTCAGTTGTCTCTATCTCTACCCCAATTTGTTTTTAAATGTTCTGTGGTAAGATCTAGATTCTGGATGTGTGTCTGGCTAAACATCAGAATCTTTAACAAAACCCCTTTTGGGCATATGGAGGCAGCTGGGCCCCTGGCCACACTCTGGCCTCCTATTACTTAGTCTGGTGTAAATGCAACCAGTCATTTCCATCCAGATCCACCAAACCAAACCAAAACCTCCAAAGGGACCAATGGATGTTTCAAATTCCCTAAAATTATTTTTAACATCAAAGAATATACTGATTTGGTCTATGTCAGTTACAGAAGCAAAAGGCCACATATTTCTCCTGTGGAGTAACTGGTGGGATTGAACCACAGACCTTTTGGTTAACAGATAAGTGCTTTAACAACCACACCACTATGGTCTGTTATGTCAGGTTTGTTGTTGTGTTGTTGAATCAGTTTTGACTCACAACACTGCCCAGTCACATCCCACACTCAGTCATTATGACATTCGAGCCCACTGTAGCAGTGCCAAACCAACTCACAGAAGGTTCTCTGCTCTCTTTTGTTGACCCTCTTCTTTACCAAGAAGGTTCCATCCCTGGAGACTGGTTCCTCCCGAGAACTTGTCCAAAGTACAATAGACAAATTAGTATTCAGGCTGAACTTCTTTCTAGGTTTGTTCATTCTTTTGACAGTCCAGAGTATATTCAATATTCTTTACCAACACCATAAATATGTCAGACAGAACACATAGTCAATGCTTCAGAATCAAGGCTAGTAATAAGAATGATCTAAATTGTCCAAATGTAAACAACAGAGAGTGTGGGAGCTTTAACCACTAGTTGTTGTTATTGTCGTGTGCCATTGAGTCAGAATTGACTCATAATTGACCTTCCAGTGGGTTTTCAGAAGCAACAAATCACATAGGAGGAGACTGCCCATCCTTCTCTGTGGAACATCTGGTGGATTCAAACCATTCATTGCCTTAACAGCGCAATTCCTTACCGCTAAGCCACGAGGCCCTCATTCCAGATCTTCTGGTATTTCATAATTGCACCAGGTTCAGCGTTTTCCATGAACTGTTCTGATTTTTTTTTTAAAAAAATAAGCATATCTGCAAAAGAGGTCATTTACGAATCTTGGAGTTCAATGGGTGAGATATAGAGGACCAAGGCTGAGTTGAATAGTTCTGAACGCACGGGAGATTCTGAACTATAAGATGGGGTTAGGCTAGCCCATCTAACCAAAATAGAAGTTGTTTTGTTATGGGCTAGAAAAATGTACATCAGTGCAGATAAACCAGTTACTCCATTTCCTATTGATCTAATGTTTCTAGATGTCAATGTAAATAAAAAAAAACAACAAAAACCTGTTGTTACAGAGAAGAACCGCCTCAGAGGGTTCCCTAAGCTGTAACACTTACAAAAGCCGCTCACTCAGTATCTGTCCCACAGAAAGGCCTGGCAGGTTCAAACCATCATTAACAGCCAACAATGTAGCCAATGTGCCACCAGAGTTCCTTGGATGTCAATTATGTTATTAATTCATTGATATTTTTTAATAAAAGGAATTAGAACTTGAGGAGTATATTTTTTTCAGCTGTGAGAAGAAACAAAAACTCAAGAAGATCTAGAGTCTTTGGTGGAGAAAAGAAAACCTGGTGACTCAATGGTCAAAGACGCTACCTGAGAGATTGTTGTTGTTATGTGTCCTCAAGTTGACTATGACCTATAGTAGCCCTATGAATGACAGCTCTGAACCCTGCTCAATGTGGAGCCATTCTCACCATTTCTGACACATCCACTGTCATACTCACTGTGTCAATCCATCTCATCCAGAGTCTTCCTCTCTTGTGCTGACCCTCTTGCCTTCCAAACATGATGTCCTTCTCCAAGGATGGGTCATTCCTGGCAAAATTCCCAAAGTACATGATGTAGCTTCAAAATTCTTGCCTCCAATGAGCAGTCTGGTTTCACCTGCTCTAGGACAAACCTGTTTGTGCTCTTGTCAGTTCATGGTATATTTAAGATTCTAGAACCACAACTCAAAGGCATCAGTTCTTCTTCTGTCATCCTTAGTCACAGTCCTGCTCTCAGATGCATAGCAGGAAACTGAGAAGCCCATAGCCTGGATCAGGTCCACCTTAGTCTCTAAACTGACATCCTTGCTCTTTAGCACTTTGGGAAGACCTTGGACAGCAGATTTTCCTGAAGCAACTTGTCTTTTTATTTCCCAACTCCTGGTACCAAGAGTGTTGACTATCAATCAGAGTAAGCTGAAACTTTTAACAATCTCAATCTTTTCTCCATCCATCATAATGCTGCCAGTTGGCTTGGTGATGAGATTCTTTTTATTCTTGATGTTGAGACGCAATCCATACTGAAGACTGCAGCCCCTCCTTGACCTTCTGCAGAAAATGTTTCAAGTTCTCAGTTTCATCAGGCTAAGTTGTGTTATCTGCATAATGCAGGTTATTGATGAGTCTTCCTCCAATCCTGATGCCACATTCTTCTTCATAAAGATTAGTGATTTAAATCTACCAGTCCTGCTGCAGGAGGAAGATGTGGTCATCTGCTTATAAAAAATTACATCCTTAAGGGAGCTCTGGTGACCTAGTGGCAAGAAACTGTACTGCAATCCCAGAGGTGAGAGGTTCAAATCCACCAGATGCTCTGCTGGAGAAGGAGGGGCAATCTCCTCCTGTACCAATCAGATCTGATTTGAAGGTACACACATACACACACACACAAATAATAAAATAATTTTTTTAAAATTGCATCCTCAAAAACTTGAGGCTAGAGCAGTTCTGTTTTGTCCTGTTGGATCAATATGAGACATAATAGATTCAATAGCAATAAGTTTGATGCAGTTCAGCTCAGTTTGGTGTGGTGTGGTTTGATGGAAAAGAGGTAAGGAATCTCATATCTAAATGATTCAGGCCTTCTACATCTCACACTTGGAAACTAGGACTTGTATATGGAAACAATATACCCAGGATCACAAATAACTTGTTGATAGAATCTAGACAAGGATCCAAATTTCTTCTGGCTCTTGATCTAGAGATACTCACTGTTAAGATTCAAATAGGAAACCAGGGAGAAATGTAGATCTGCTGTTTTCTCCTGTCCAGAAGACACACTTCCTGGTCCTTTTTAGGAGCCAACTCTACTTACCTCTCATCTATTCCATGTAGCTTGAGGGGAGCTGAGCCCAGGGCAGCTCAGCTTCAAAAATATGCCTGTGACAAGCTTATCCAATCAAGGTATTCTATCCTCTTCACAGTTATTGCACCAGGTAGAAATACATGAACCCGAAGAGTCCAATAATAACCAGCCCCAAGGCTTTTGATGGAGTACCAGCAAACAGGCTCTGTACTCTCTTCCCCCCACTGAGCCACCCAACTGGTTGAATCAAAGTTGAGTGCTCCTGGCCACCATCGTGCCACCTGGGGATGGAGGGAAGGGGCTACTCCCTGAAAATGAAGCCCATACAATGAAGGACAAAGCTGAGAAATGGGAGAGCCCCATTCTCAATGACATCTAGACCTAACATGGCTTAAAGACGATTTCTGTTCCTTTCAGTTACATGAACCATCTTGTCTGACTTTGCACAACTGCCATCAGTTAATAATAACAAAAACCACACCTCAAGACCTTTTTTTTTGGTACTGAGACTTTGATGTTACAAATCTTGCTCTCCTGTCATCCTCTAAGCACCTCTGTGAGGTAAGAGACCAAGGGTTACTGTCCACATTGCACAGGTGAAGTTAGAGGGCCCAAGGTCACACAGTCAGCCAACAGCAGGTCAGGGACCATCAATCTTATGACGCTCCCTGAAGGCTCTTTTTCCAACATATTCTAGAAGACTAACCTGGTGGAAACAAAGCAACCCTCCCTTTTCCACCCTGGTGTTGACCTAAGAGATGTGTCCACCGTCCCCAGCACACTCAACAGAAGTGTGTGTCTTGGGGCCGGTTTCGCCTTATAGCTTCGTGCCAAAGTTCTTTCAACCAGCTTGTTCTGAGTTATGGGAGAAGAAATGTATATATCCCCAAACACATGATTCTTTGCATTCCAGGGTGCAAGAGGGCACAAATTCACAAGGAGATCACCGCAAGATTTACTGAGTCACAAAGAAATAGATCTAAAAGCGACAAGGAGGTTACGTAAGTGCCACAAAGGCAGCAAAAACCCCAGGTCAAAGTCAGCCGGAACAAATAGAACTTTACCGCTCAGGTCTAGAAAGAGGAATGAGGTGTTTTTGTTTTGTTCTGTTTTATGGTGAACGTTTTGCCATGTGTTTTTTAATTATAAATATTATTAATTTTAATGAAAATTTACAGAAACTTTGGATTCCCATCCCTTCACTGTTGCACTTTTCTCCCTGCCCATTCCTCTCCCCAGTTCGCTCTACTCTTTGAAAAGTAAAAGAAAAATTATTTCACTGTTATATAATCCCTCCCCCTAGTTCACTCCACTATGCAGCCTTCATTCTGGACTCCTGTCATGACAATAATACCTAATGATATATCCCCCTTTTAAACAGTTTGCTGCCTCATCTGTTTCAATGCAGTATACATAATTTATCCCATCTTTCCCAGTCTCCCCCAACCTCGATGTCAGTCCCATTTTACAATAATGGCCCTATGCAATATTTGTCCTTTTATGACTGAAATATTTCTCTCAGCATAATGACCTCCAGAGTCACCCATTTAGTATAATATTTCATGAGTTCCTTGCTTTTCAATGCAGTGTAGTATTCCATTGTGTGAATATACCACAGCTTCTCTATCCATTCATTTGTTGATGGGCACTTTGGTTGTTTCCAACTCTTTGCTATTGTGAACAAAGCCGCGATAAACATGGGTGTGCATGGGAGTGAGTTTTAAAAGGGCCTAAGTGAGTCCTCAATGAGGACATCCAAGGTGGTGCACTCAGGCTGCAAACACAAAAACTGGATTTCAAAGCCACCCAGAGACACCTTGGAAGGATGCCCCAAATTCAGTCACCGAAAACCCTATGGTGGGCAGTTCTACTCTGACATACACAGCTGGTGATGCCATTGGAACTGGGAACTGATAGAGCTCACTGAAGACAAGGGCCCTGACGCACCTCCACTACCAAGGCTCAAATGAGACAAAATCAGGCATCTCACCTCTCTGCTGTTCCCGCCCTGCTTCTCACAATTCTTCGCTCCAGAATCAGGCACTCCTGCAATGGTCTCTCGCCACCGGATTCCCATGTAAGACTTCTGGGTCCCGTCCCTTTGCCAATTAGGTACTTAATACATCTCCGATCCTTGTGCCACCACATAATAATTTACACAGAACACTTAATTAGCTTCTTAGATAAAAATAACATGTAATTTGTTTGGTAATTATATGTTTCAACAACTACTGAAAGCAACTCATTATAGGAATTTGGTACACTTAGGATAGATTACCTTAATTCTATTTTCTGTTTACCCAATTCTATCCGTCGGTCTTAATTGTGTTGTAAATTGTGTTGAGCTGTGGAAGATGACTATGATACGCGTGTTCTTTCTGATTTCGTGGTTGGTTGGTGCGTGCCTGATGTTTGCTCCGGGCACTGACTGGTTCTGTCAGCGTGGTGACAAGGAAATGACAGTGAGACACCTCACACTAAGTAGAAAAGGAAGTTATCAAAACTTCCTGCCAAAGAGCTCCTGACAAGGTAGTTCAGCGTGAGGTACCCTGGTGGTGGGTAGGTGGCACAGAGCTACATCTTCTTTTACAATTTTCAAAATAATTCAGTAGTTCTTTTAATGTATAGGATGAAAAAACAAAAAACCAAAACCCAACATATAACTAGTGTTTCTAAACCATAATTTTTTTTTCTTCAGGAACTTCATTTTTTATTTATATTAGTCAACTGTTATGTCTTAGGTTTTGTTTTGTTTTATTTTTACTTTTTTTTTCATCCTGATTTCACTATAATTTTAAGCAAATTATTCTGGGAACAAAGCTTAAGTAAGTATTTGTGTTTCAGGATCTTGACTCAGTTTATGGTGAATTACCAGAATTATTATTTTTGTAAGTCTGATAATAAAATTGTGCTTATGTTCAATACATGGAGACTTTCTCTTTTGAGACATTAAAAATGTCTAATAAAATGATACAATCCTTGGGATTTGATAAATAAGGCAGCACCTAGTGAGGTCAAGAATTGAAGCTGCCTAAGGTCCATTATATTCTCATCATAATCTCAGATGGGCCGATTATATTCTCGTTCCACTCTTGTATGTATTATAATTCCTAGAACAAAAAATTAATCTACAAACTAAACCAATTTAAAGAAAAGATTTCTACAATAATAATATTGATGAGAGGTCGGCATACTTTCATGTAAAGGCCTAGTAGTAGATAGTCTAGACTTTGTTGACCATATGGTCTCTGTCACACACACTCCACTGTTGTAGCTCCAAAGGACCCTTAGACAAGATGTACACACACAGAGGTGGGCTTTGTTCCAATAAAACTTCAACTCCACACACGGGTGGCAAACCATAGTTTGTAGACTCCTGAGGTAAGTGATAGATACATGGATAAAGCAAAAATTATGTGGTATGGAAGAGACTGAAAGAGAGTTGTGGTTGGATATGATTAAGTTCATTCTGACTGATGGTACCTCCATGTGACAGAGTAGAACTGGCCATTGGGTTTCCTACATGGTAATCTTTTTTTTTTTTTAAATAAAATTTTTATTTTATACTAGCTTGCTTACTTAGAAAGTTCATGCACATTGTTTTTCACACAAGATCTTTCCCATTTCTTTTACCCACCCTCCCCTCTACCCAACAGATTGTGAGACCCTCTGATTACCCCCCCTGCCCAACTTCTCCTCTCTGCTCCTACCCTCCTCCTCTTGGACCATCATACCTGTTTTACTAGTAGTCTTTCTATTTCTACAATAATGGTCTTATACAGTATTTGTTCTTACAGGACCACATTAGTTCACTTAGCATAACGCTCTCCACTACCCCATAATCTTTATGGAAGGAGAAACTATTAGGCCTTTCTCTCATGAGTAGATTCTTACTGCCAAATTTTTGGTTAGCAGTAAAGATTTTATATCATCAGAGGTCCCCGGGGGAAAAGGACAGTGTTCAATCTTTAAGACCCTCAGGTTCACCCCCTTAAGATAATGAGTTCTTACCAATTTAGCTTTACTCAGAAACAACTACAAGCCAGCTCTGTGCTAAGGGGGAAAAAAATTTTTTTAAAGGACAAAGAGAAGCAAAAGTATTCATTCTGGTTCATTTGCTCGACCACATTTTCCATCACAGGCCCTGTGGGAAGAATGCCTATCTGCCTTCATCAGAGGGCAGTGCAAGGGGAGGTACTTCATCTATCCCTCGGCATCTGAGCTGCCTGAAACCAGCGCACACAGATACTCCTCCACACACTTCAGCAGCATGGTCGCATCCCACAGCGTGTAACTGGCACAGCTATTTCAGTGAAGGCTGTTTGCATTATTATTCTGACTCTGGAAGGCCGTCATCTCTGACTCTGGCTGGAAGCTGAAGGACAGAAGTCAGGGACATGGCCCCAGGAAGTCTCCAGGTAACATTAAAAAAACCCACTAAACCAAATCCATTACCCTCAAGTTGATTCCAACTCAGCCAGCATTCGAGGACAGAGGTGGATTACTGAAAGAGTTTCTGAGACTTTAAATCTTTATGGAAACACACTGCTCTCATCTTTCTCCCACGAAGCAGCCGGTGGGTTCAAACTTCCCACCTTTTGGTTAGCAGCGGAATGCTTTTAACCATTACACAACCAGGGTTCCTTAGCTATCATTAGCTAGATCAACAGAATCCAAAGTTAATAATTCCTCCTGAAACAAAGAAGAAAAAACAAAGGCTCTCATCCTTGATAGCGGCTTGCTTTTTAAAAAATTTATTATTATTATTAATTTTAATGAAAATTTACAGATATTTTGGATTTCCATTCATTCATTGTTGCACATTTCTCTCTATCCACCCCTCCCCTCCCACTACACTGCTGAACAGTAAAAGAAAAATTCTTTCATTGTTATACAATCCCTCCCTCCAAGTCCACTCCATTGTGTAGCCTTCATTCTGGACTCCTGTCATGGCAATAGTACCTAATCATATATCCCTTTTAAACAGTTCTCTCCCTCATCTGTTTCAATGCAGTATACATAATCTATCCTATCCTTCTCAGTCTTCCCCCCAACCCTTATGAGACAAGTATCCAAGCTGTTGAAAGAAGCAGGAGCTAGGCAAATCAGGACCCCAGGCCCTGCATGAGAACAAAACAGCAGCTGGCTAGGATTGATCCTGTGTGAATGGAAGCACAGGCTTCTCAATTGTCACTGGAAGTCCTGAATTCCCAGCAGGAACCAGCGGTATGGAATTCTTCACTGGAGATCTTTCTCCTTCCCTGTTGGGGCCTCCACATGTGAGGTGGTTCTGTGGTCAGATGATTAAAATAGTATTTTGCCAAGGATTCCATCTATTCAAGCACTCACTTGGCAAAGCACTTATCAAGCTTTTAATACGCATTGTGTACTGTATTAGATAGAAATCACAGAGACTAAGAAAAGTGGGGTTAGTCCTACCCTTCTAGGAGTTCACTTCCAGGAGTAACAATGTCCCCGGGGTGATATCTGACTATGTCTGGAAAGACGAGAAGAGGAAGAATGTGCTGACATCTAGTCAGTAGGTGCCAGGGATTTTGCCAAACATCCTACAATGTGCAGGACAGCTTCCCAAAGCAAACAATTATCCAACCCAAAATGTCAATGGCACCAACATTGAAAACTCAGTGCTAAGAGAAGACACAGATTGTAAACGATGATTGTGTCAACAATGCAATTATAGACCCATGTGCAGGAACCATCTGTAGCAAAAGAGGAGGCCGATTCTGTGAGCAAACATGTTCTAAGTGCTTGTGTCGGAAACCTAGACACAGAAACTCATTTGACCCCATGTCTCTATCCAGAGAAGTCTCCATCACTCTTGATAAGGGGAAGAACAATTTGGGACAGGAAGTTAAGAATTATCGCACAACTTGAAGAAGGTAATTAAAAAGTTCCTGCAATCCTAAAGGCATGTAGTTCCAGGCCACCAGCTGCTCCACTGGAGAAGGATGGGCCATCTCTTCCTGTGTGATTAGCTGCCTCTGGAAACCCGTTGGAAGGTAAGCTATGGGTCGATTCCGACTCTGTGTTACACAACAACAACAGTATGGAATACTCGATACACATAGGGACATATTACACTGGGAAACTCCAAATCATCAAAGAGTAATGATATGTTTGAGGACAAAGGTGTCCTGATTCAGGTCATGATCTTTTTAATCATCTGCCATGCATCTGAGAGCTGGACAGTGAATAAAAGTGACAGAAGTAGAATTGATATCTCTGAGCCGCGGTGTTGGAAAAGAATCCTGAATATCCCATGGACTGCAAGAATAAATTGATTCATCTTGGAGAAAGGGCAGTCAGAGTGCTCTATGGAGGCAATGACAGAGTTTCCTCTCAAATACTTTGGACATATTGCTAGGAGAGGCTGTTCCTTGGAGAGGGACATCATGCTTGGAAAGGTAGAGAGTTGGTGAAAGAGAGGAAGACCCTCACCCAAACGGAATGACACCATGGTGGATGCAGCAATAGGTTCAAGTGTGTCAGGAATGATGAGAATGGCACAGAATAGAACAGGGTTCAGGTCTGTTATTCAGAGGGTTGCAATGAGTTGTACTCCAATCGACAGCATCTAACAACACCACGTAGAATAGTTCTACTTTGAGTTCCAGTGATTTGATGGCAACCAATCCTTGGTATTTCTCATCTAGAGCTGAGACATAGGATGAAGACTGGATCAAAAAGGCTTTTTTCATTTTGAGCATAGTCCTTCTAGGACCCTTGTGAATATGTCCTCGTTCCCCTAACCCCCAGAAAGGTCCTTCCCCTACCCTATCTACCTCTCAATTTTGTGACTCTTCTTCCCTACACCTTTTCTCTAATTTGCAAATCATTCTTTGACTTAGTCTTTTAGTCATTCTTCTTTTTTTTTGAACTGTAGATCCTTTTGTTTGCATATTTTACTTGAGCAACATTTTACAAATCACACTGACCCTCCATTTGGCCAATCACACACATGTGTTTTATAAAATTGTAATTATAATTTCATTCAATCATTTATACCCATCTTTTTCATAACATCAACTACTATTGACTGGTTAATTAATTGATTTTAATGTCTAATCAAAACGCATATTGCCTTTCCCTTCACGCACCTTATCTACTTATTCATTTTCACTCCCCTCTGGTAGCCATCCAAGAAAGATTCTCTCTGTGTGGAAATTTTTCCTTAGCATTTTATAATAGTAATCTTATACCATAATGAGTCTTTGGTGTTTTTTTTTAAATTATGGCAAATATGTATTTAACAAAACATAAACATTTCAACAGTCTTCTTGTCTATCAGTGTGGTGACCTTAATTATGTTCATCATACGTCCAGCTATTACTCTTTTAGATTTCAGGCGACCAGAGATTGTGTCTGATATTTATCATGAGGACAACTCCTGGCAATGCTGCCTCGGGGGGAAGGTAAGAGCAGGCATCACAGCACCGAGACATGCAACAACAGTGAATGACATGAACATCACACATGCCTTTAAGGCACTGCCACTCAGCCCCTTGAGAACTTGAGAACTCAATCCAAAGTTATAGACTCATCTTCCGAGGGTGCCTTTCACCTGCAGGAAAACTGGACACCATCTGCAAAAACAAGGGTTCCTCACTCCTGCCCACCTCCATTGTCTGCAGCTTGACAATGGTGGTAACAGGTTAAGTGAAAGCTCTTCTCCTCCTTTCTCATAAGTATAACAACTGCTGCCATCATGTTTGTCCTGTGACTTTAGCTTTTTAAAGAAAACCAAATCCATTAACTTAGAGGCTCCATCAAGATCCCAGAGTCTGAGACATTAAAGGTCCTCCTGGTAGAATGACCAGCTTGTTTTAAAAAACCAAAAACCAAATGGTGCAACCACAGTGGAAGGCAGTGTGGCGCTTTCTCAAAAAGTTGCAAATAGAGATACCATTT
>NW_006399912.1:1196664-1219764 GCF_000299155.1 Elephantulus edwardii | reverse complement strand
GAAGCCCCAGAATCCTTGCCTCCAAGGAGTAGCTTGGTTTAACCCTCTTCAGGATGAATCTGTTTGTTTTCTTGGCAGTCCATGGTATACAACCGAAAACGAAACCCCTCAAAAACAAAGAAGCAAACACCCTCACAGTCGCCAAGACTTCCCAGGCTCTGCCTGCCCTCCAGCCCCCTCATTAGACGCCATGGCTTGTTCCTCCAGTGACTGCAGGTGAGTTCGCCATTCAAAAGCGGCCAGGATGAGTGCTGAGCCCGCACCTGGGACCTCCTGCTGACTCAGCACCAAGCTCGGGAGGCTGCCAAACTTGTCACTCATCCCGAGAAGGAACAGCAAGTGCCCCTGTGAGTTCATCCGTCATCCACCTCCAGCAGTGGCCACCAGGGAAGTCATGACATTGGTGGCCTGGACAAGGGAAAGCCAGGGCATGGAGCCAGACACCCAGCAGGTCCAGAGCATGCCTGCTGCCGTTTCATTTGCCCCAAATTAGCAGCTATGTTCAGAAGAGTTAGAGTTAAGATGCAAAATCCTTCTGCTCCAGCCACAGTGGTCTACATATGGCTCCCCATACACACCATGTACTTGGCCGCCTACATGTCTTTATTCATGCTGTTCTCTCTGGCTGGATAAACCCAGGGTAACTGCTTATTTTTGCCAAAGTTAGCATTTGATCTGGACATAATTCTGGTTAAACGCCATGTGTTCGTGCACCGATCTTCCTCCCAGCTTCCACTCTTGAAATTCTCCACATGCATCAAGACCTGTTCTTTTCCCATCACCCCTCATAATGATTGGGATTATTTTCCCGTAGGCTCAGTCGATGGTTCTCCAACCGTATCACCCTTTTAAGAAGCCCTAAAAGATTTGCCAATCCACTCCTATAAAGATTACTGCCTTGGAAACCCTATAAGACTCTGTCCTATAGAGTTGCTATGATACAGAATGACTCAACACCATACAGCAAGAACCTCACTCTTCTTAATCTGGTATTCAGTTCTCCGTAGCCTTTACCAGATTAACTAAGTCTTCCTCTTGTACAATACACTGCATCTTCTCAACAGGCAATGGTACTGAACCAGGACTCTCCGCAAAGTCATCCACTCAGGGTACACAGCCTCTTCTTTCTTCAGTCAGCCAGCCCACAACCAGCTCTGCTGGAATTTGACAAGAAATCTAGAAAGTGATAAAGTTAGATCAAGTATGATAAAGGCATCTGGAATACACATAGGTAAACACTAATGTCACTTTTTACAAGCATTTTTGTAACATTTTTTTAAAAAGATACACACATTGTGATTGTGCATGTGACTGTCTGGCTTCTAGGAGCCCTGGTGATATAGTGGATAAAGCACTCAGATGCTAACCCAAAGGTCAGAAGTTCAAACTCACCAGCTGCATGGGAAAAGAAAGATGTGGCAGTGTGCTCACATGAAGATAAAAACAGTTTAAAGGCGATATATGACTGGGTGTTATGGTTATTAAAAGAGTCCAGAATGAAGGTTGCATAGTGGAGTGTACTGGGGGGTGGGAGGACAGGAGGACTGTATTCCAATGAAAGAATTTTACTTTTCAAAGAGAAGAGTGAACTGGGGGTAGGGGTGGGCAGGGAGAAAAATTAAACAATGAATGAATATAAATCTAAAATCTCTGTAAACGTTCATTAAAATTAATAAAATATTAAAAAAAAAAAGATTAAGCTCACTGCCATCGTGCTGGTTCTGACTCATTGTGACCCTCCCTCCATGTCATTCGTAACAAGAAGTGACTGCCCATCTTTCTCCTGCAGAGCCACTAGCAGATTCAAACCACCAGAGGCATGCATTGGGTTTGCAGAGCAACTTGTTACAGACTGTGCCACCAGGGCTCCCTTCATACAAAGATCACAGCCTTGAAACCCTGTGAGGCAGTTCTAGTTAAAACTGACTCAAACGAATTTGATTTGGCCTGCTTGGGTCTCCTGTGCTAAAACATACAATCCTAGAGGGAGAAGTTTTCAGAAAAAGGCAGGTCAAAAGAAATTAGGTAGTCAGAGATCAGTAATCATAGGCTGACTCTGAGTTCTTCAACTCAGAGATGCCAATATCAACCAAGCCTTGTGTGGGCTGCTTAGACACGTTTTGTTCCTACGAATGTGCACTTGCCTCTAACTGACACATTAGCAACTAGAATAGAAATATCTCTATAATTGGGATGCAGAAAGTCCTGGAAATCATGCTTATTCAGCAAATGCTTTTTGGTCATCAAATCTAGGCCAGTCTGAGTGCTGGCTGCAAGAAGCTAGGGTCACAAAGATTACTGCTTGTGTAGTTTCCATCCCCATCATTCAGACTCTCCTCGCTGTATGTTGTTGTTTACTGTCAAATTGGAACCGACCCGTAGCTGAACCTCTGGCAGGTTTTCCGGTGCAGTTAATCACACGGGAGGAGACTGACCATCCTTCTCCCATGGAGCAGCTGGTGGCCTTGAACTTCATGCCTTCAGAATTGCAGCGCAGCTTCTTGCCACTACCACCAAATCAACTACAGTACATAGAGACTCTAAGAACAACACATAAGAACCTCCTATCCTATGTCGTCTTCACCATCTCTGAGCCATTATTTCAGTATTGGTACAGTCACTGTATCAATCCATCTTATTGAGGGTTTTCATCTATTTCTCTGACCTTCCCACTGTGATGTCTTTTTCCAAGAACTGGCTCCTCCTGAAACATACTCAAAGCATGTCAGATGAAGTTTCACCATCCTTGCCTCTAAGGATAGTATCTTTCAGTGCGTGACAATCAAAGAAGTTTCTACACAATCATTAATGCTGTCCATCAACTATTCTTCCAGGGCCTCACCTTCCCAGCACAGGGCAAGAAAGCCCTGCCCTGTCCTCTTGAGTTCAGTGAGGTCACATGACTTGCTCTGGCCAATCAAGTGTATGGCCTGCCACTTCCCCTCCCCCACCATGACAGCCAACCATACAGACTCCTTCCATGTGGCTCCCAGGGGAGAGATGTGGAGCACAGTGCCTGGCTGCCTCTTGGTGGGCATGTCACATGCCTGAGAAATGGACCTCTGGTGTTATAAATTACCACGACACAAGGATTAAACAACCAGAACAGAAACAATAAGAAAACGGACATACTGTGTTAAATGTAACCCATGTCACTGTGCAGAAATTGTTCAATGGGAGCCAAACAGTATAACCTTTCACCACAAACATGATAAAATAAGATTTGGGGAAAATATAAGAATTGTTGTTTCTGCAGTGCAACTCATGTTATGCTGATTCAGAAGTCTCAAAGACGTCTTCCTATAAATCTATCTCTTTACACAGCTCTTTTCGTTTTGCTGTTGTGTGCCAGAATCGACTCACAGCTGACCCTTCAGTGAGCACACTGCTCTAGTTGTATGTGTGTTTGTAAAATTACGATTGGAGTGAAAATTCAGAGCCATCTCGTCTTCCACTCAGTCATTCCTAGACATTTTGTTTTCTATTTAGCACAATGCTCACATGTATTTGAAGAATATGTCATCAAGATTGAAGGACGATTCATCAACAACCTGCATTATACAGATGACATAGCCTTGCCTGCAGAAAGTGAAAAAGACTTGAAGCAATTACAGCAGAAGATCAACAACTAAACAGCCTCAAGGTGAATTGCATCTCAACATCAAGAAAACAAAAATCCTCACCAGTGGACCAACTGGCTACAATATCAAAATAAATGGAGAAAAGATTGCAGTTGTCAAGAATTTTATTTTACTTGGATCCACAATTGACACCCATGGTAGCAGCAGTCAAGAAATCAAAAGACATGTTGCATTGGAAAAACCTGCTGTCAAGGACCTCTTCAAAGTTCTAAAGAGTAATGATGTCCATAGCATAACTAAAATACGCCTGTTCGAAGCCATGGTGTTTTCAATTGCTTTACATGCATCTGAAATGTTGGATGACTGTTAATAACTCATCCTCTTGGATGACAATTAATAAGGATGACTGAGGAAGAATTGTGGTGCTGACAGAGAATAAATAATATCTCTTGGGTTACCAATAGAACAAGTCTATCTTGGAGGAAGTGCCACCAGCTTGTAATCCGTGTAGGCAAGGATGACGAAACTTCATTATACACACTTTTGACTTGATGCCAGAAGGAGCTAGTTCTTGGAAAGAGGCATCATGCTAGGAAAGGTAGAAGGCCTGAGAAAGAGAGGAAGACGCTCAACAAGATAGACTGACACAATGACTGTAACAAAGAGCTTCAACATATCAGAGATCCTGAGGACGGCACAGGCTAGGGTCAGATCTGTTGTGGATAGGGTTGCTATGAATGATAGTTGGCTTGAAGAAATGTAACAACAACATGTATCTGCATTCCCTCTACACACACACTTTCTGTCTGTAATTATCACCTCCATTAATCTTCCTAACCTATTCCTTCCTGCATTTTGGGCTTTGCCTTTGATCTAGTGCTGCTCTTTGGACACTATATGGTTAGTTATTAGAAAGACTGAGTGTCTCCCTGATGCTATTGTTCCCTGATAGACCTGCCTACTGTTTGGCTGAGCCAAGAAGTGAGTTTTATTCCAGGCTTAAAGGGTAAGTAAGGAAATAGTCTTGACAGTTCCACCAGTCTCTATCAAATCAGTAATCTGGGATATTTTTATGCTTCCCAGTTTTGTTCCAAATTTCTCCAGCACCCCACTCTATCTTAGATCTTCCGTTGTGTTCAATTTTAGAGTGGTCAACACTGCTTTAGTTTGCTTTTTAACAATTACAACCCTGCAACCCATTACCATTAAGTTGACTCAAACTCAGCGACAAAGCAGAACTGCCCCGTAGAGATTTCAAGACTGTAAATCTAGTCAGAAGCAGAGTGTCAAGATTTTTCTTCTGCAGAGAAGTTGGTGGGGTGAAACTGCTGACCAGTCATCAAATGAACACTTACCTGCCTGGTATGATATCCCATCACTGTTGTGTCTGTTGTTCTGTGAAGGCTTGCATGCCACTAAGACACCACTATTTCAAATACAACAGGATTGCCCATGGTGGAAAGGTTCCAGGGGAACTTTCAAACTAAGATAGACTAGGAATAAAGACTTATCAATCTATTTTCACAAATAACCAGTGAATCACAACATAATATTGTCCAATACAGGGCTAGGAGATAACCCTAAACAAATCCATGATCATGAAGGTGGAAGAACTGGGCAACATTTTATTCTGTGGTACATGGGGTCACCATGAGTCAGAGACCACCGGACAGCACCTAGCTGCAAGAATCTGTCAAAAGCTTAAATTTCATGCATCCCCTTTGAAGGTATGCTCTATAGGACAAGAACTTTATTCTCAGTGCCCCCACTGTCTAGAACAATGCCTCAGATACAATACACTCAATAGATATGTATGGAATGATTCAGTAGACAAAAGAACAGAAACAAATCAGAGACTTTCTAGCTTCAATGAGGGCATACTGGTGAGGTAAACCAAGAGAGAAAGGATTATAACACAAAAACACCAAAAAGGTACTTAATCCTGCCCAAGTTGGAAAAAAAATGGGTGGAGACAAGGTATCCCGGAGGATGTGAATTATGAAATGAGATGGGAAGAATATGAGAGCGCTAAGGAGCAAAGCACAGGCAAGGGCTGGCAACTACAAACAAGCCAGGCAGATCAAAGCAATTACAGTGCCATTGAGTGTTCTAGTTTATCAAGCCAACAAGCCTGCTGACATGTTCTGTAGGAAAAGCAAAGATAAGCAGAGATCTGTGATGAAACACACTTAGGACACATTCATTTAACCCAAGTTTAAAAGATACCCCTGCAATGCAGGACTTATCAGAACCTTGAACGAGTTAACACACATTGTAAGGTTTGGTGATATATGCCCGGTAGTTGTCTTCAAGCTGATTCCAACTCATGAAGGCCCCATGTGTGTCAGAGAAGAGCCATGCTCTATGGCTGCCTTTTTTGAAAGTAGATCTCCGACTTTTCTTCTGAGGTCCTTCTAGATGAACTTGAACCTCTAACTTCTGGTTAACAGTCAAGCACTTGCCTATTTGTATTTTGACCTAAATTCTTTTTGGAGGGTGCATCTATGGCTATTAACGTCCCTCCGAACCCTCATGGGAGAGGATGGAAGAGAGCAAATTGCAAAAAAAGGAAGAAAATTCCATTTGGAAAAGTCAACAAAGGTCAGAAATTGGTCAAAGGATTTGTGTGGCCAGGGGATTCCACTGTATCTGAAGGCAATGTGATGTGAGCAATTAGTTTACAATAAGAGGCCTGATTGTCATGCCTTCACTATTTCTTTAAGCAGCACCAGGAATCGACATCAGAAGGGCCATGAAAAGAAGTGGACAATATAAAGGCCCAGGACTGGGACTTGGGATGTAGAGGAACCCCCAGCAAGTCTTGGAGCCTCTCTGTTCCTCATTGTCCACATCAGTGTGGTGGTGGTGGTGGTGGTGGTAGTGGTGGTGGTGGTGTCAGATGCCATCGAGTCCACTCTGGCTGCCAGTTACCCTCTGAACAGCAGCTAGAGACGTTGCCCTATCCTGTACCGCTGCCCTCACACTCTTCACCATCGTGAACGGGCTCGTGTACAACGCTCAAGTCATTGCATTAGTCCATCTTGCTGTGGGTCTCCCTTTCTTTTTCCAATCCCCTATTAAATGCATATTAAATTAAATCTCATCTTAAATGCATCTCCTTACAATTTCTGCCAATTCTGACATTTAAAACTGTGGCTCCACAACCATCAGTGATAATGAGGTTTGATATAAAAATTTAAAAGCCAAAATGCCACAAAATTGCCATCAAGTCAATGCCAACTCATGACAGCCTCTGCAGGACTGGGCTCCACAACGTTTTCCTTTTAATAATTTACTCTGTTGATGTTCATGATATGCACAGCAGAATATACTAATACCACACTTGCTGCACGCATAATCCAATGGCATTGATTCCATTCTTTGAGTTTTGGAGCCATTCTCATCCCCTTTTTCTAAGTTGTTCCTCCGCTACTGACAGAAACTCACTGCTTTCCCCAAGCTTCCTATCTAAGCATCTAACACGTTGTTGTTGTTGAAAGCTGTCGAGACTGACTCATAATGATGTTATAAACAATAGACCTGAATCCTATCCTATCCTGTGCCACCCTCATCATCTCGGCTGCGTCCACTGTCAATTTGATTCCACACAGTAGCACCACGGGGTTTTCAGTGGCTGAGTTTTCAGAAGTGCATCACCAGGCCTTTCTTCTGCAATTCCTCTTAATGATCTCAACCCTTCAATTAGAAGTTGAGCATTTTAACTGCTTGCAACACCCAGCAACTCTTTTCCACTGAGAGCTAGAAAATGCAAAGGATCCCGGGGCGCTCTGGTGGCCTAATGGCAAGAAGCTGCACTGCAATCCCAGAAGCGCATGGTTTGAATCCACCAGATGCTCTGCCAGGGACAATCTCCTCCTGTACCACTCATATCTGATTTGATGGTACACACACACAAATAATAAAATAAAAATTTTTTAAAAGTGCAAAGGATCTCAAAACAAAACAAGCATAAAAAAGGGAATAATTGTGCAGAAAATCTATTTTAAGTGATAAGAGGAGCCATGAACAATGAAAGTGTCATCCGACCTGGGGACCAGAAGAACTGTCCATTTTCCTGTCCGCCCTCTGGTACCACACACTTAACACATGCGTGTGCATATACAGAAACACACTCACAACACATCTGTCTCCTTTCCCCCAGGGAAACTTCTGCACCCTAGCAATTTTCAACATTTCTGGACACCCTTTCCCCCTCAAGAGACCAGCCATTATTTGACTCCATTCAAATTTTCTAATGGGAAGGAAAAAAAGAGTAAAAGAATCTCCCTAGGAGGTTAGGTGGGGTTGCCCGCTCATTATGTGTAGTTAGCTGTGGAGCAGATATAAAATTTAAAAACCCAACCGATTAAACTGTCACTTCCTATTAGAGGAAGCACATTCCAAGGTGCAACTAATGGAGGAAGAAAAATAATGAAAGAAAATATGTTTGACAGAGGCAATGTGGCTGCAGCTTCCTCCTTTCCTTGTCTACAATGATGAAATGGTCACTTCCATAGGAGGCACAAATTTGCTCTTTCGAAGCCTAGGAGACCTAAATGGTTAACACACTTGGCTGCTAATGGGAAGAGTAGAGGTTCAAGTCCAGCCAGATATGCCTCAGAAGGAAGATCTGAAGATCGTCATCTGAAAACTGAGCTACTGAAAACTCCATGTAGAAAAAAAGTCTAGCAAAAGGGGGAGGAAATGCTAGACAGAATACAAATACTAATGGAATCTAGACTTTCTGGATCCATGGAGTCTAGGTGAACCCCTGAAACTACTGCTCTGAGATAACTTTTCAACTTTAAACCAAAGTCTTCTTAAAAGCAAACAACAGTTTAGTTTAACTAGTAAAAAGAAACTAGGGAGCTCTGATGGTGTAATGTATAGGGCCTTGTGCTGTGAACCCAAAGGCAGTGCCTCTCTGGTGGTTCAAATCCACCAGCAGCTCGATGGGGAAAGATGGACATTCTCCTGCCATGTGACTTACAGTCTCCTAAAAACTCACGGAGGGTCGTCCACAAGTCAGTTCTAACTCAACAGTAATGAATGAATTTGAGTAAAAATGGCTCCCCAGAAGACTATGTTCTTTCAAGAACTATTTATATGGGGTCAAATTGACAACAGCAACTGGAAAACTAGATAGGAACTTTAAAGGACTGTCAGTTTCTGTTAATGGGGGAGGACGACTCAGAAAAGATGGGGGGGGAAAGAATTACTGAATTGTATGTGCAGCAGCTGTTGAAATGGTGACTATTTTGTTATGTATCTTCTCCTCAACAACAGTCAATAAGCTTTAGACAGAAAGGAAATCCCTATAGAGCACAGCTCTCCTCCTGGGATCATTGTGGGTAGGAGACAATAGGACTCCACCTGGGACTGGTAAATAGGAGGCAGGGAGAGACAGGAAGATGGGAGTGGCTGCAGCTAGGCAAACAAAAAGGCTGTAGTGCTTGTCACATAACATAAAAGGCAGTGAAGTCATAGACTGCTGCAAGCCTGGGAAATTGGAAGAGGCATCTTGGAGCCCTTGTCATTTAGAACTTAAAGGACATTCAGGCAAAGTAGAACTAACAAGGACACATTTTGAAGTTGTATTTCTTAGTTTTCAAGGTCTCACCGGAGCCTCCTAAGGACCCATGTTATTAATTCTGACTCACAATGACCCTATAGAAGTGGGTAGAATTTCCCTATAGGATCTCTAATGCTGTAATCTTTAAGAAGTAGACTACCATCTCTTTCTCCCAAGGAACAGCTGATGGGTGCAAAGCACCAGAATTTTCTTTTGTACCTGAGTGCTTAACCACTGCATTTCCAGGCCTTTTACAGTGAAAGAGAAAGAGTGAAGAGGGAGAGAAGGAGGAGGAGAGAGGGAGAGACAGAGAGAGAGACATGGAGGGAGGGAGGGAGCTAAAGAGAGAATGCACGTGTGCACTGTCTGTTGGCCTCATGGTGATGAGTTACACTGGCAACCCAAAGGTATGAAGTTTGAATCCACCAACTAACTGTTCCTTAGAAGAAAGAAGGGGAATCTCTTCAGATGAGATTTTAAATGCCTCTGAAAACCTGCGGGAGGGTCAGCTATAGGTCATTCCAACTTGATGGTACAAAACATAACAACAATATACACACACACACACATATGTATATATACCTAATTTTGAAAGAGGATGATATTGAAGCTCAGAAAGCCAGCAGTACTCAGATTCTAACCAAGTTTGACTACCCCAAAGCCGTCGTATTTCCAACACAGCCTGCCACTTGTCATCACACGCTAACTTCACCCTGAGAAAGTCGGACAGTAAAGCAGGAAGACAGCTTAGGCCAACCTTCCTATTTGCAAATGAGGTAACTGAGACTCAAGGAGTTTTCCCTACCTTCCCATCAGGCTCAGTCTATTAAAGTAATGCAGTATGTGTCCCAGGATGAGTTCACATAAAAATCCTTGTGGTTGGCTGAACAATGGTCCCCAAAGATATTCAGGTCTTAATCCCTGGAACCTGTAAATATTGCTCTATCTGGCAACAGGGACTTTGCTGCTGTGATTAAGTTAACAATCTTGAGATGGGAAGATTATCCTGGATTATCTGGGTGGACCTTCAATGTGATTATTTGTGATTACAAGTACCCTTAAGAAAGGGAGGCAGAGAGAGATCGGGCCCTGAAGACGAAGGCCATGTGACTACTGAAGCAAGATGCTACCTTGATGACTCTGAAGATGCTGCAAGTGGTCACAAGTCCAGGAACACAGTTCTGGAAGCTCAAATAAGAGCAGCAAACAAATTCTCCCCTAGACTTTCCACAGGGAGTCCTGGTCTGCCAACACCTTTGATTTCAGTCCTGTGAAAACTGATCTTGGGCTTCTAAACTCTCGAGCTAGGAGACTATAAAGGTATGTAGTTTTCAGTAACCAAGAGTGAGGTCATTTGTTATAGCACCCACAGGGGACCGATACAGCCCTGGCTTGGGCTTTTTCTACTAACCCGTATTTTATTTAAACACCTACTGAGCTTCTACCCTGCCAAACACTCAGTCTGATTTCTGCTGGATCGGGGGGGGGGGGGAATGGAGTCATAGTGATAGATGGGGAACAGTCTGTGTCAATAACCAAGCAGAAATGCACACCATGTCCATGGGAGTGAACCCAAGGCAGGAGAAGTACGGTCGAAATACGGGTTTGAACCAGCCCATGTGCAACTTAAAATTCTACCCTGACCAGGACACTACACTAGGTGGTGAGAACAAAAGAGAAGGTTGGATGAAGGGCCCCCCTGTTAAAACAAACACCACATGCAGGGTTCCCAGTGATGAGAAGCTAGAGACCATGTACATCTATCATGTCATCTCTGTGTGATGGAAGGTTCAAATTTACAGTCTATCTCCATAGAAG
Source organism: Elephantulus edwardii (assembly GCF_000299155.1). NCBI lineage: Eukaryota > Metazoa > Chordata > Mammalia > Macroscelidea > Macroscelididae > Elephantulus > Elephantulus edwardii. The sequence goes on along the minus strand of NW_006399912.1, from coordinate 1,208,793 downwards.
CCAAGACGTGGTCAAGGAATAGAGAGCCTTTATGATGCTGAACCAGAGATTCAGGCTCTTTTCAAGAATTGTAACCAACTTTACTAACGCAAACCAACCATGAAAGTGAATCTATAGATTTAAGAAACCAAACTTGATCTCATTCTTCCTTTGTCTCTACCTTGTTACTATTTCTGGTTGATTCAGTGACTGGGGTAATCGGGATGGGTGTGTCAGAGGCAATACGATTGGCACAGGATAGAGCAGGGTTTAGGGCTACTGTACATAGGGTCGCAAGAGTCACAAACGATTCGACGGCACATAACAACAACAACAACAACAGTTGTCCCTTGGTTCATGGAGACTCCATACACAACAGAACAGAATGCAGCCTGGCCCTGTATCACTGCCACGATCAGCTGTGGGTGGGACACCATCACTCACAGACAGGGTGATTTTCAGAAGTAGATCATCAAGCCTTTCTTTCTCATCCAGCACATTGTTACTACTGTTAGGTGGCCCAGAGTCATGTGCAACCCTATGAACAACAGATCTGAACTCCATTCTATCCTGTGCTATCCTCACAATCTCTGACACCCTCAAGCACATTGCTGCAGTCACTGTGTCAATCCATCTGGCTGCAGCACCCAAGTCTTCACAGATGGACAGGTGGTTTCTGCCCATGAAGAAAACTGGCAAGGAACTGAACCCTGGTCTCTGAAATATAAAGTGAGAAGTCTAGCACTGAACCACCACTGTTTCTGTTTCTCCTCTCCAAGTATCCTTTATTTCTCCTTCCTTTTGCTCCTCCAGGTCCAGATGAGGAGGAAGCATTGTTTGCAAAAGCAAAGTGCTTGGTAGAGGCATGCTAGTCGTTTCAGACAATTCCTGCTCAGGCCATGTGTGAGCTACATGAATCGTCCTGCTCCAAAGACTGCGAAGCTCCGACTTGCACAAGCCTCTGTGCTTTCGGCAATCTGCTCGGAGTCCTGACTCAAGCTGATGCTGCGTTTCTTCAGATGCCAGAGAAGCCACTGAAAGGGAACTGACCTCACACATCCCAAGACCTGCTTGGTCCTGACACATGTCCTTGTGTTGAAGGATGGACTTGAATAGATAAACAGTAACTGACATTTGTCTTCTTATAGCTTCAAAAGTTTTCTGCCCCCTAAGGAAACCATAACTGTCACCGAAGCAGATATGCACACACCCATGTTTATTAACAACCTATGCTATTGTGGCTCTGTTCACAATAGCTAAGAGTTGGAAACAACCCAAGTGCCCATCAACAAACGAATGGATAGAGAAGCTCTGGTATATTAACACAATGGAATACTATGCTGCATTGAAAAACAAGGAACTCATGAAATATTATACAAAATGGGTGACTCTGGAGGACATTATGCTGAGTGAAATATCTCAGTCACAAAAGGACAAATATTGCATAGTGCCTCTGTTGTAAAATGGGACTGACATCGAGGTTGAGGGGAAAGTGAGAAAGAGGGGATAATATATACTGCATTGAAAGAGATGAGGGAGAGAACTGTTTAAAAGGGATATCTGATTAGGTATTATTGTCATGACAAGAGTCTAGAATGAAGGCTGCAGAGTGGAGTGGACTTGGGTGTGGGTTTGTATAACAATGAAAGAATTTTTCTTTTATTTTTCAAAGAGAAGAGCGAACTGGGGGCGGGTAGGGAAAAAAAGTGCAACAATGAATGAATGGAAATTTAAAGTCTCTGTAAACTTTCATTAAAATAATTTTAAAAAAAAAGAAATTTACCTCTGAGTATCAGAGAATGAGAATTTATATAACTTGAATAGTGACAAGAAAAAAAAAATGTTTTCTGTCCCATTGGATCCAAAGCGTAACTTTTTTGAGCACCTTCTATTTTGAGAGCTGGGACACTATTTGCCCCCAGAACATATTCAAGTATCAATCACCAGAAACCTGTGAATGTTGCCTTAATTGAAAACAGAAATGCCTTTGAGGATGTGATTAAATTAAGGATTTTGAGAAGAGAAGGTTATGTTGGATTATCATCTATGTGGGCCCCTCAATCTGCTGGCAAGTCAACTAGGGGCCAAGCAATGTAAAGTTCTTAATCACAATGAAACACTCTGAAGGGATGAAATGCCAAATGCTGGAACGCCAGTCCTAGGGTCTTAGGGCCAGTCTCAGGGGACATCAGGATGACAAATAATAGTCCATGAAGATAAAGTTTTACAGCTTCCCCTTTCTTTTTTTTCTTTAGGTATACTTTGATTGATTGTTTTAAACATTTTTCTTGGTTTTCATATAATAATTCCTTTACATTATGTTTCATTCATATACATTGTGGTTTATACAATCTTTCATTTATACTGTGGTTCATAACAGTCATTCATATACATTCTTTGATGAGCAGCAACCAGGATCTTAAAAGTAGCCATATAAGATGTAGAAACTGGTCTCTTAAAAGTAGCCATATAAGATGTAGAAACTGGTCTCTTAAAAGTAGCCATATAAGATGTAGAAATTGGTCTCTCTGTATCCTGAACAAAGAAGAAGGAAGAAAGACAAAAAAGTAAAGATGTCAGAAAAAAATAAGTCCAAAGGATTCACGAACCACTCAAACCTCAGCTGCCATAACCATGAGATCAGAAGAACTAGATGGTACCCAGCTAATCACCACTGACCACCCTGAAAAGAATCATAGCAGAAGGTCCTCAACAGGAGAGAAATGAGGACCATAACAAACAGGTTCATCCCAGAGAGGGTGAGACTAGGCTGTTCCTTGGAGGCAAGGATTCTGAAGCTTTGTCTGACATACTTTGGGCATGTTGCAAGGAGGGACCAGCCCTTGGAGAAGGATGTCATGCTTGGGAAGGTGCAGGGACAGCGCAGGAGGGGAAGACCCTCGATGAGATGGACTGATTCCGTTACTGGGGTAATGGGGGTTGGTGTGTCAGAGACAGTAACATTGGCATGGGAGAGAACAGGAATTCAGGCTGTTGTTGCTATGAGTAGCAAGTGACTTGATGGCACATAACAACAACAACAACAACTCAAAATCATAAAAATGGCCAGGTTTACTGGTTCAGCAGAGCCTAGTGGAAGTCACAAGACTAAACCATTCAGCCAGTCTTCAAAGCTGGAACAAAAACTCATCCCAGTGACTCAACTTGCATTCAAACAATAGACTGCATTCTAGAGTAACAAGTAACACCTGGGGACATTCACTCCTTAAATAATCATCCACATAAGGTCAAAAGAGCAGCATTTATCCCAGGATAAATAAAGCTCCGAAGACAGGAAGAGGAAGAACAGAAGGACTGATGGAGACGAGAATCACATGGAAGAAGTGGCAAAGTCTTGACTACACTATAGATATTATCATTAATGTTCTAAAACAGAATGTGTAGGAATAGTTGTTAGAGGGAAAGCGGGTTTCTTTGTAAACTTTCACTCAAATTACAATTTTTAAAAAGTGAAGCAGAGAAATATTCGACACAGAAAAGAAGGGGAGTTAATATGATGGCAGAAGCAGGAATAAGAGTGATGAAGCTAAATGCTAAAGAATGCTGATAGGCACTAGAAGGTAGAAAAGGCACAGATTCTGCCTTGGAGCCTCCAGAAAAAAAAAATTTTTTAAATTCAGCTCTGTACACCCTGATTTTGGACCTTTGGCCCCAGAGCTGTGAAAGAATAATTTTTCGTTGTTTTAAGCCACCCAGTTTGTGTTCATTTGTTACAGCATCCTCAAGAAACTCATACAAGAAAGTCCCCGGTAGCAAAGGATCATCCTACCAACACATCAATAGTACCAAAGCTGAGAAACTCTGCTCAGGCACCAAACTACCTGGGTTCAAATACTGGCTCTGCCATTTACCGCTTGGATAACTTTGGGTACATGTCTGGGCCTTGATTTCTGTATCGGTAAAAATCCTTGGAAACAAGGCTGGTGAAGTTCTGTCTTACCTACTTTGGGCATGTTTTCAGGAGGCATCACTCACTCCCTTAGAAAAGAGAACTTGCTGAGAGAAGTGGAGGCTCAGCAAAAGAGAGGAAGACTTTCAACACAATGGATTGATAGTGACTTTGACAATGACCTGGAGCGTGGTGGAGATGGTGAGGATAGCACAAGATTGGGCAAGGTTTCCATCTCTCATTCACTGAGTTGCTATGATTCAGTGTGGACTCACAGATCTTATTTACAAGTAAACCAAGTACAGGATCCTAGTGAGGCATTTCCGCTGCTCTATTTTGAAAGTTGATCCTTAACCAATCTAATTTGGGATACGGACCATTTTCAGCAAGTTGTGAGATTATTTTTATGCTTCTGTAAAAGGCCACATCACACCCCAACACCAGAAGCTCAAAACGGACTTTTGATTGAATCCCAAAGAAGAGTTGCTTGAGAAGGTCTTGTCCCAGAAGAAAAGGACCAAGGGAACAAGAGGGCAGGGGAAGCAGAAGCTGCCTCAGCGCTCATGCCTAACACTTTTCATGAGAAGCACACACGTTGATGGAGTGTGGCTGGTAAATGAACTCATAAAAGGAAGGAGGATGAGTCCCAGATTCAGACGGTAGAAGGTTAGAAAGAAGCACATTTCCATGTCGACGTTTTAGGTAAGTGAGCCTCAAAATGTCTCAACTCATCTCCCTGATTTCAAGGAAAAGCTGACATGGAGAGAGGACAGACCTGTTCTTGACAGCTCCTGGAGAAGTGAGGTAAACACGAGTCAGCATAAAAGACATCTGAGATCTCGCCATTGCCCACATCAGGGCACACTGGCACAACTACACTGGTTTTTAAAGTACTAAGAGGCTCTGGCTTCTGTGGGGAATCATCACAGCCTTCAGGGCCCTCAAGTTGACCCTGACACATCTCCCTTGGAATCCCTACCTCCTCACCACCAGTTATTAGAGGATTAATGTCTCTAAGATCTTACAGCAGAGGGGTCCATCAGTGACCATACTGAGATGGCTCTACAAATGAATGGATGGGAGGGGAGCGTGTGGGTAGGTGAAGAGATGCTGTTGAGTGGAATCCAACTCAGAGCAATCCCATATGGAGCAGAAGGAAACACTGCCCAGCCCTCCACCACCCTCACAATTACCAGTGTTTAAGTCCATCCTGGAGGCCACTGTGCCAATCCACCTCACCAAGAGTTTCCCACACCCTGGCAGGCTGTTCACTATCATGTTCCTCCAGTGACTTCCTGACGACCCATCCAAAGCAGGCATCCAAAGTCAGACAATGTTTTTTATGAGTCAATTGGTTTTCACTGGCTAATTTTCAGAAACAAATCCTCAGACCTTTCTTCCTAGTCTGTGTTAGCCTCCAGACTTAGAGCCTCCAGGCCCTGCTGAAACCTGCCCATCCAGACTGACCTTGTCGGTCACTGAAGTACCAGTGTCATTCATAGCTTCCAGCTTCACAGCAACACACAAAACCACAATACCATTAAAACAGCAGGTGGTGGACGAGGTTGTACTAGTGAATACATGTGTTCAGCAACACTCACACTTTATTAACACCAAACCTAAACCTCAGATGTTGTTGTTGTTATGTGCCATCGAGTCACTTGCAACTCATAGCACAACATACAACAGCCCTAAACCCTGCTCTGTCCTGTGCCATTCACACTAAACCCTGCTCTGTCCTGTGCCTTTCACACTGTCTCCGATACACACATCCCAATTACTCCAGTCACTGAATCAATCCACCTCATAGAGGGTCTTCCTCTCCTGTGCTGTCCCTCCGCCCTCCCAAGGATGATGTCCCTCTCTAAGGACTGATCCCTCCTTACAACATGTCCAAAGTATGTCAGACGGAGCCTCGGAATCCTTGCCTACAAGAAGCAGCCCGGTTTAACTCTCTCCAGGATGAATCTGTTCGCTTTCTTAGCAGTCCATGGTGCATTCAGTACTCTTCTCCAGTACCACAGCTCAAAGGCATCAATTCTCCTTCTATCCTCCCTAGTCATTGTCTAACTCTCTGATGCATAACAAGTGATACTTTTGTTTAAAATGAAGATGACTTACATGGCATAGTGGATTAAGCACTGTGCTGTTATGTGGAAAGATCAGTGGTTCAAATCTGCCATCCTTCTCTGTGGCAGAAAGATAAGGTCATCTGCTTATAGGAAGATTTACAGCCTTGAAAACCCAAGGATGTGATTCTACCCTATCTTGCAGGGTCACTATGAACTGGAGTTGGCTCGATAGCAATGGGGGGGGGGGGGTTTTGTTATATTTATATCTCTTATCGTTGCCCAGCCCCCCAACAGAAAGAGAGGAGGCTGTTCCCTACCACTAGTACAATATCCCTTTGATGTCCCAAGGCAGTAACTATTACGTTCTTGCTCTGCCTTTGCTTTTCTAGATAAAAGAACAAACAATGGCTTCACGTACCTACCATTCGCCACAAAGCCGGTGACGGCAGCTCATCTCAGACACACTAGGACATGATTCGTTCCCTCGCCTCCTGGCAAACCACAATAGTCAGGGCCCACAAAACGGTTTTCTGCAGCAAAATTTACATTTTAAAGTGGTTTTCAAAAAACACTGATACAGATACAAAGGCTGTGCGACGCCCAGTGACTACAAATGAATAATCAGAGAATTTCCTGCCAGGCTTCAAAAATATTCATTATTTTCTCAGAAATTAAAATTGTTTTGTGGTGCTTTATATGGAAATCCATAGTTTTCTGAGGTTTTCCATTTACACAATGAAAAATCCCAAAGCAGTTGAGCCACATAACCCTAGGAAACACCAGCGTGACTATATTAAAATCCACCCGCCGGCAGTAGTCATAAAAGAGAAGCAAATTAAAACAATGAGAAAAATAGAAATGGGGAGAATTTTCTTTCAAGTGGTACTGCCCCATCTGAGGCAGCAAAGGCACTTAAAGAGATGGCTACTGAAAGGTCCATTCAGTAGTTCAGTCTTTCTGGAAAGCAGTTAACAGTCAGTATTAAGAATCTTTGCTCTAGCCAGGGTTTGAATTCACCAGCTGCTCCATCTTCCACTCTTTCACCACCCCTCTTGCCATCCCTACCATGACGTCCCTCTCCAAGGAATAGCCTCCGAGGAGCACTCTGGCTGCACCTTCTCCAAGACGTATCTGTTTGATCTTTTAGCAGTCCATGGGTTGTTCAGCATTCTTCTCCAACACCACAGCTCTAAGGTGTCAATTCTTCTCTCCATCATCTTAGCTGTCAGATGCACAGCAAGTGGCTGGTTAGGTATTAAAAACTCACTAAGTCCTGGTAACACAGTGGTTGAAGCACTCAGTTGCCAAGCAAATTGCTCGATGGGCAAAAGATGAAGCTATCAATTTCTACATAGATTGACAGCCTTGGACACCCTGTGGGCAGTCATAGACCTGGAGTGTCGCCATCCATCAGAATCAACTCAATGGCAGTGTGTCTATGTGACTTTTGGATCAAAAGCTTTAAAATGCTTTATGCACAGTGATCTAGTAATCCCAACCATAGGGCTTTATTCCAAACCAATAATCTGCAATTGAGACATTTCATTACACAAATGTTCACCGAAGTGTTCTTTTTTTAACAGCAATATTTAGATATAAGGAAGTCTAAATTATTAAGAAAATAATGATGTATTCACAAGATAGGAAGTGAAGCAGATAAAAATGTCTCCAAACAAGTTGTCATGCTCAGGATATAATATTAAGTGTACTGAAAGCTACACATGTGATTATAGCATCAAGGCATATAGATCTAGGATTGTGTATATGCATATAAAAAAAAGACTACAAAGAGATAATATAAACATTTTAATAGTAGTTTTTTGCAGATGGAAGATTAAAATTCTTTTTCTTTTATCTACTCTTCTCTAATTCTCACAAAGCCTCTAACGTGCATTCATTAAATGACTTTTGTAATTTGGAAAAAATACAAACTGTCAGAGTTGCGATTATGTTTTGTTTGTTTTAACAGTACTTAAAGTCTTCATCTTTTAACAATATAAATCGACACATTTACAGCAAAAACATAATAATGTCTGGGGTCTCTTTTAAAAGAGGCAAGGTTTTAAAAGCTTGGGAGTGGCCATTGAAAGTGCAACCGCTGGTCTCTGTCCATCTGCAGTAAAGGGTGAAGAAAATCAATGGAGCATGGAAGTGGACACACACTGGCCTTGGCCTCAAGACTCTGAGATGAGAAGAACTAGATGGTGTCCACCTACCACTACTGACCTGTGCTGAGAGGAAACACAATAGAAGGTCCTACATAGAGTGGGAGAGAAATCATGGGACAAAATCCACAATCCTTTTTAAAAGGCCAAGGTGACTGGTTGGATAGAGACTGGAATTCCCAAGACTATCATCAGCCTTCAATCATCCTTGGGGCCTGTGGCTCAACTTTCAGATGAACAACAGACAGGTCGACAAGGTGAACAATAGATTTAAGGAGGTGCACATTTTTAGTATAATCAACTACCTGCATTGGCTGCAAAATTAGCATTTGCTCCAGGACACAGTCAATAAGGCAGGTGGTGTTAAGAAAGAAGGCAGAAGAGAAATGAGAAACACAGATACAGATCTTACATTGTGTGACTTGCAACCAACCAATGACATGAAATAAAACGTTGAACTGGATGTTCAACATTTTATTTTATGTATGCAAGTATGAACTACTGAATAAAAAACTGATCTGTAAACATTCACCCAATTCACAATAAACAGAAGTAAAAATAAAGAAAAAATCATTCTTTTTAGTTAAAGGGCAAGGCAGAGAAAATGAATGTGGTTACCAATAAACAAGACTGCTCATTTGTTAATAAAGGTTAAAGATGGGTGATGATTATGTTGTTGTTGTTGTTGTTGTTGTTATGGGACGCTGATTTGGTACCAAACCACAGCTGACTCTCTTGTAAAAGATAGTCCATTTTTCTCCCATGGAGCAGCTGGTGGATTCAAACTGTGTACCTTTGAGTTGGCAGCCCAACTCCTTACTTACTGGGCTACCAGAGCTTATAGGGCTCATACTGCTATTCCCTTTATATCTGCTCGTGCTTGAAATTTTCCAGGCTAAAAGGTTTTTATTTCTTCTAAATCCACCAAAGAAGAAGGGAAGAAGAGAGGGAAGTGAAAGGAAATAAAGAAAGGAGGGGAAATTAAGAAAGAAAGAAAATCTCATCAAAGAGTGAAGGTAAAAGCAATGGCGATTAGCCAAAGGACAGACAATTTGACCATGAAGTTCAAGTGTCTCTGATCGTCTTCACCCATCACCTGTCATTTTCAAACCCTACTGGTGGGAGCCAGAATCATCATGAACCATGCTCAGAATCACCCATCATATCCCTCAGCCAGCAGCCCCCTCACACACTTGTGGCTCCCTTCACCCTCACCAACCACTATACTTTCTCAGCCCCACAGAGAGCTCAGTTTTAACACAATTCACCTAGAAAATATGTTTTTCTTCTTACTATTTATTTCTTAGTTCTAAGACAACAGACATGCAAGATAATTTCCAATGCCGCTCATTTTTTCTGGTTAGACTTCCCTATCTTGGAAAAGACAGGATAAGACAGGAGCCGTTCAGCCATTTGTGACAACAAAGATGGAATCGGCAGAAATCTCAGTATTTTGATAGTGAGACATGGCCGTCCACAGGAAAACACAAGAGCTATCAAAACATCACTCAAAACTGGCAGCACATTAACGGGAGGAATGGTGGAGAGTGTAAATTCACTGCACATCAGCCCTCTCTGCTCTGCAGCGTCTGTGCACAATCCCAGCACGTAGGATGCTGGTCTTCTCTAGATCAAGAGTGCTTGAATCCAACTCCAGAGCCCAGAGTGTGAGGGCTCCTTCTCTGATGAACACTCCCTTCCCTTGCCTCTTCTGCCTCCTTCTCCCAGGGTTAAGAACTCGTGTGATTACATTGGAGTCCCTGAGCGCTGTGCAGCTGCTCACCAAAGGGTTCTGGTCCACCCACAGGTTGTTGGAAGAAAGGCCTGGCGATCTAGTTTGGGGAAAAAAATCAGCTACTGAATACTCAGCTGAGCCCAGTTCAACTCTAAAATACATGGAGCTACCGGGAGTCAGAGTCAGCTTGATGGCAACTGATTTTTAACTGCTTACAAACCCCAGGATTAGAAGCTTTAAATCCATCATTTTTACTTTTGCACGTTAAAAATGATCACCCCATGCTACTGATGTGAAAACGGAGGCTCAGAGGCAGGAAATAATTTGCAGAAGGTCTCAGAGCCAGGCACCAGTGGAGCTGGGTGCTACTACCTACCGTGGCCTCTACTGTTGTTGTGTCATCAAATCTATTCTGATTCCCAACCATGCTGTAGGTCAGGGAAGAATGGCCCCCTTGAGATCCTGAGGTGGTCACATTTACCTTCTCCTCCCCTTCCCTCCCCCCCACCCCCCAACAGAGCCGCTGGTAAATTCAAACTGCCAACTTAGCAGCCCAGCCTTTAACCACATAACTCCTGGGGTCCCCCCAAACCACGCTAAATATAGATGGCTTTAATTATGAGCTTAACCACACTGGTTTGAACTCTTAAGTCTCTGCCAGCAAGGTTCCGAGTTAGGTCAACGCGAATCATTTGATTACAGATGCATCTGAAGGACCTTTTAGCCAGCATATAGGCTCAATAAATGTTTGAAGAATAAACATATCAATAAGCCAGTAAATCTAACATCAAAAGCATGCTATTTACAGTCTTCATTCCAGGGAAGGCCCACTGCTTTCCATAGGCTCCTCAGGTGGGCCGTGCATCCCACCCCTATCACCCTCAAATCACCTCGCATCCCACGGGGGAGGTTGTGGGCCTCACTGGGAGGTGTCAATAATTTTCCAAAGCCACAACTTCCAGATTGAGCTTTTGTTTTGTTTTGACAAGCATTGTTCTTGTTGTTATGTGCCATTGAGTCGCTTGCAACTCATAGGGACCCTATGTACAAGAGCCCTAAACTCTGCTCTATCCTGTGCCAACCTCATTGTATCTGACACACCTACTCAGACTACCCCAATCACTGAATCAATCCATCTCATTGGGACCAATAAAAAATTGTAGTTTCTGAAATGAGAAATATTGAGGGTATTTTATTAAAAAAAAAAATAAAGATCCTTGTAACAGATGAACTTCAGCAAAATTTGCAGATGGAAATGAACATTTAACCCAGTTACCATGCTTTTCTCTTCAAGTAGGTAAGACATTCACCTCTCTCAGAGGGAGGTGAGGTCCTGCAGGCAATTAACTGAGCAAATATTCTCCCCCTTGAATACATTATTGTACTATTCAGGTTTATTTTGTCAATGCTATATAAGGTCATCTATTTAAAACTAAATAAGTAATCTGTAAGAATGCAAACATTTTTAAAAAATAAAAATAAATTTAAAAAGATAGTACATACATTCCCATCATATGGCATACTGAAAAAAATTTAACAGCAACATCAAGCATTTGGAAAGTAATGTCAGCTCTCGTTCTTCCTTGGGGAAGCAGAGAGAAGCAGGAGAAAGAGATAAACAATGGAATAGTACCCGGAGCTGTTCCTGCTTTTAAGCAAATGTTCAAAATACAGGGGAGTACGCTGACAAAATAGAAGGAAAGAGGAAGGGAAAACCAAAAAATGAGATAAATGAGAGAGAAAACCAAAAAGTGAGAGATTAAAAAAAGAGAGAAAAATGGCTATATCTGTATAACACAAATGTATTGTCAGATTGAGACATGAGAACACAACAAGTATAATTATTATTAACTGGATACAGTTACAAAACACCCCATTTGGAGATCATTGGCAATTATTCTAAACACTGTCTTTTGTAAATGTGTTTCCTAGCCAAAACATCCCCACTAGTAAGTACGATGTGACCTACTTATGTTTATGTTTATGGTGTGGGGGTGTGATTTGAGAGTTAGATATGTTTCGGCTTTTCAGATATCATCTACCCTCTAGGATAATGTAAAGTCCTTTAGCGATTTGAGGTGACGATGCAGGGGTCAAGGTCCCTCCCCCACGTCAAGCGTATGTATATACTGAGCTACTCACAGGCTGGAGAAAGTTTAAGGGTGTTGGTCCTTTCTTCAACGAGATGGAAAAGGCAATCTCCAATTTCGTATGGAATGGAAAAAAGCCCCGAATAAGCAAAGCACCCCTTAAGAATAGAAGAACGGT
>NW_006399912.1:1184943-1194779 GCF_000299155.1 Elephantulus edwardii | reverse complement strand
TCAGCCAAACGTGAAAGCCTCAAGCAAGAGGGTTTAGGGATTTAGAGGAAAAAGCAGAGATTTGAGAGATATAGAGAGTCTGAGTAAGAAAGGACCTCAGAGGCGACGCAGTCCAGCCTTGTTTATGTGAGTTCAACACTCCACACCCTTCAAGACACGCAGCCAGTCACTCTATTTTGTTGAGTCCCATAAGCACTTCGTATTCTATGCGACACTGCAGTCTTTGTTAGAGACCTAATTGCCAAGGCTTATGGGGCTCAAATAGACCTAGTGCCGTGAGGATGGCACAGGATCAGGCAATATTCTGATATACACGGTGCTTAGAGTGGTAGGTAGGACTGGTAGGTAAGGCATGTGCGCTGGGCACCACTTGACTGGAAAGGGGTACCACTAAGCTGTTTCTATTTGCCTTGCCAGTAGGGATGGATCCTTCAACAAATTAAAGCTCTTTGCTACCGACGTTAATTAGCCATTAGTAGGGCTCAATGGGAGGGGTTCTGACCCCATGGCACCTAAGCACATTTCTCCTGTGAAGCTGAAACTTTCCTCCTCAGAATCTCACCCTCTGACCTTGATTCTGTCTCCAGAACACACAACAACAATAACAACAAAGACCAAAAGGATGAAGATTAAAGCTTCCACCTGTAACAGTCCAGGACTTTCCTGCTTACATCTCCCTTCTCCTGGCTGCATCTCCTGAACAATTTTTTCTGAGATTTGTCATATTTCCTTTAGGGACAATCTAGAGGCCTTTTTCCTGGACACACTATAATTGTCAACACCACTTTTTTAATTATTATTTTAGGTTAAAAAAAGCTAATATTCAATTAGGAGCATCAATGTGTCTAGACATTCTAGACACTAACTTAATGACTTTCTAAACAGCCACTTCAAATATTTTGTGGTGGTTTTAGCTGCTGTTCAGATAATCCAGACTCAAGGGGGCTCCTTAAGTGCAGAGAATTGCTTAGTTGGGTTTCAAGGCAGGTCACCAACTCTTACTTCCAAGTAGGTTTGGACCTCTAATCTTTTGGCTAATTGTTCAATGCATAATCATTTGCACCACCAGCAACTCTGTTCTCTATATCCTTGAATTAAGTGCAATTCTACAGACATGGTATCAAAGAACCTTAAAGACATTATCTGTTACAGCACTTAGCCATCACACTTAACTCCCTGGTTGTTTCTATGTGCCATCGAGTCACATGTGACTCACAGCAACCCTCTGTACAATAGCTCTGAATCTTGTCCTATCCCAAACCAATCTCGCTGTCTCAAACACACTTGCTCCTATTATCCCAGTCACTGTGTCAATAATCTCATCCAGGTCTTCCTCTCCACCCTTCAAAGTATGATATCCTTCTCCAAGGACTGGTCCCCGCGTGAAAACATGTGAGACAGAGCTTAAAAATCCTTGCCTGCACGGAGCAACTTGTTTTCACCCTCTCCATGACAGATCTGTTTGTTCTCTTGGCGGTTCAATACTCTTCTCCAGCACCACAACGTTATAGCATCAATTCTTCTTCTGTCATCCTTATTCATGCAGCTCTTTGCTGCATAACAAATAATTGTAAAGACTATGGCCTGGATCAAGGACACCTTAGTCTCTAGACTGACATCTTTGCAATTCAGCACTCTAGAGAGGCCCCTGAGAATAGACTTTTCTAATTCAATTCGTCTTTTGATTTCCTGGCTGCTGATTCCAAGAGTGTTGATTGTGATTGAATTTTGTTCCAATGTCAAATATCGACTCTCCGACAGGAATCTTCATTGGTCATCCATCTCTGCCAGTCACTATTCTAAGAGTGGCCATGTGACTCAGTGCTGACCAATGAGATGTAAGGAGAAGTACACTGGGAGGAGAGAGAATTCTAGGCAATATTTTCAACTCTAGGATTGATTCCGTGACTGAGGGAATCTGGATGGGTGTGTCAGAGGCCATGCGATTGGCACAGGATAGAGCAGGGTTTAGGGCTGTTGTACATAGGGTCGCTATGATTCGCAAACGACTCGACGGCACATAACAACAACAACAACAAGGGAAAGATAGAGACCCCTGAAGAAAACCTCTTTATTCTCCCTTTTCTTCCTGTTTTAAATATTGACATGTGAGGAGATGATGTCTGGAGCAGAGGCAGTCATCTTGTGGCCAGAAAGAACCAGCTAAGAAAGGTGGAGAATAGAAAAGACCTAGGTTCTTGCTGGATTACTGAGTCACTGAACCAGACCTGGAGCTTCTTGTTCAATCAGACCTGGAGCTCCTAATGCCAGAATGACCTGAACAACTATTGGTCAAATTATTCTATTACTCCTAACAATTGTTATTGTTGTGAGCTCTTGAGGTGGCACCAAGCCAAAACTGTTGTTGTTGTTGTGGTGGTGTTGTTGTTGTTGTTGTTAGGTGCCATCAAGTCAAGTACAACTCATAGCAACCCAATGACCAACAGATCTGAACGAACCGTGCCCTATCCTGGGCCGTCTTCATCATCTTCATCACATACTTAAGCCCATTGCTGCAGTCACAGCGTCCATCCAACTCATCAGGGTTTTCGTCTCTCTTTTGCTGACCCTCCAACTTCTCAAGCATGATGTTTTTACACAGACAAAAGCACCCCCTAACAACCTGTTTCAAAGTTTCTGAAACAAAGCTTTGTCATCCTTGCCTCTAAGGAGCACTCTGGCTGCACTTTGTTCTTTTGACAATCCATGATATACTCACTATTCTTCTCCAACATCACAGTTCAAAGCTTTCCATTCTTCTTCTGTCATCCTTATTCATTGTCCAGCTCTCTGATGCACAACAAGTGATTGAAAAGATCATGGCCTGAATCAGGTGCACCCTAGTCCTCAAACTGCTCCTCACTGCTCATCAGAAATGAGTGCTAATTTGAGGGGTTCCTAACAGAAGACTTTCCCAATGCAAATTAGACTTAGAACATGCTTAATTTGTGGACAGCATAAAACAAAGCAAGCTTTTAAAATTATTGCACTAAAAAACAAAAATTATAGCACTAAAATAGTCTTCAAATCTTAAACATAAATTTTAAAACAAATACAAAAACCTTATCATCAGAGAACACAATCTTAAAACGCCTATTGAGGCAATGCCCATGTGACTGTAGCTAGATACGAAATAAGAAGATATCAAGAAGTCTATGGTGAACTTCAAAATGCATTCCTCGGCTAAAGACATGAAAAATCGAGTCTTTCAGTGAATGAATGAACATTGAACTTCTCTGAAAATGTTCACTAAAATCACAATTAAAATAAAATTTTATTTAGAGAAAAGAAAAATCAAGTCTTTTAAAAGCCTGTGCAAGTGATTCAGCAAGCAATCCACCAGTCTATAATTTGGAAATGAATTTGAAAACCATATATCTCCTGCCTGCATCAGTGTAAACTCCTTTTGAATCCTCAAGTTCAGTCTATAATATGAGTCCATCATTACCATCTGGAAAGATATTTTTTCATTTTCATTCCATCCCTAATATCTTTTTCATTTTCTCTAAGGCAAGCAAAAGATCAGTTTCAAAATATGTTGTCCCTCTTGAATCTAAGCTCTTTACCTAAAACTCACAACTGTTAACTTGAAAAGACATTAAAATAAGACCAAAGGGGCAAAAGTCAAAAGATCTAGATTCTAGCTCTGTGACACAGAACAAAACCCTGCGAGTCTCTAGACCCTTATTTCCTCTTCTGGAAACAGGGGCTCTAAACAAATGTCTTTGTAGCTGCCAGGCTCCCCAGGCTTTCACTGAGTTAACTTAATCCTTGGCAGAGACAAAATGAAAAGCTATACATGACTACATCCTAAAGCCCCAAGCTCAGTGTAAACATATGGTCCAATTGGTGGAATCATTTACTGCAAAGGTCATTGAGGCTGCCTCCTCTCAGAGTCACTTTCACACTGGCCACATTTAATCTTCAGTTTGCCAGAATAAAGGTCACAGTCAGTCCTGAGAACTCAAAGGAAACTATGCTGTCCTAGTAAATAAAACATGAATCATTTCCAAGATGTTCAGAAATTACCTTCATAAACAACTGCTACCTTTGCCAAGAGTCAAGAACTAGAAGGTGGTTGGTGGTTCTGATGATAATTCTATAGACAAATCACAATCAAAGGAGGGGCAGTGCTGAACAGAATTTCAAATTCTCATGAAATCCAGACTTTCTGGAGCCATTGAACCTGGATTCAATAATTGCCCTGAAATATTCTTTAAATCTTAAATTAAAAAAATACCCCCCTGAAATCTTCTTAAAACCAAAACACAGCTTAACTAGTAAATAGTGTCTGAGTTGAGCACTGAGTTTTTAAAAAACGATTTCTATAATAGCAATTTGAAGAGGCAACTTCAAAGGTATGACAGGAATCTTGACAGGCAAAACGTTTATGTTCAAAAAAATAAAACAAAAAAAAGTTTATGTTCATTGTGGAGGAATAACTCAGAAAAGGAGGGTGAGAATTGTTGCACAATGTCATTCAATTGTACATGTAAAAAATGTTGAATCAGTGTGTTCTACTGTATTTGTTTTCAATAATAAATAATATTTTTAAATATATATATATATATAATTTCCTGTTAGAACCTCTATTTCGGAGAGTTCTTTGGGATTCACTTCCTGCTTCTCATTGCCCCTAACCTAAAACTAACTGGTATCTGTTTTATTACCATATTACCCTTAACAGTTTTTTGTTGTTGTTGTTATTAGAAAGTACATTGGATAAAAATAGAAATTATAAAGTGTATACACAATAACAATAGAACTATTAAGTACTAGTTTTGAGCCAAGCACTGAACACTGAACTAATAACTCTGTATACTTATTTAAATTTCATAATTCTGTGAGTTGGTGCTATCATTATCCCATTTTACAGATGAGGATATTAAGGAACTTTCTCAGTACTATCATTTCTCATTGGTGTAAGCCTCATGGTGTTGTGTACTGTTGAGCTGGAATGGGCTCAGAGCTGACCCTGAAAACCCTGGGTGTTCAGACACAGTAAACTGCATGAAAGGAGATTGTCCATCTTTCTTCTACAAAACAGCTAGTAAATTCAAACCATGTCCCTTTGGGTTGGCAGTGCAGCTTCTCACATCAAGCCACCAGAGCTCCCTGAATTTAAGCTTAAGGCAATGTAATCCAAGATCCAACACATGCACTATACTACAGTGATATTTTCTGAAAGATTAAAACAGCCATATAAGCCTACCACCAAAAGCTAACCACTAGTAACAGCTGGGCATAATTTTTGCCAAACTTCTATCTAAAAAGCATTAAATGTACTGAACGTGATGAGGCTTAAGATACTATCATTCCCAACCTTCATTTTGTAGAAAGTGAGACTCAGCAAACTGAAAGGCCTTCTCCAAGGTTACACTGGCCTTTGGAAACAGACTTCAAGGCCTCAGTTCTCTCTTTGTTGATGGTTGAAGTGACTGGCTGTGGCCACCAGGAATACTGTGTTGGAGGTTTCATGCCCACAGGCTAAAGGGACTAAATGATCAGTGAAGGCCACAAGGACCAGGGCCAAGGATTATTACCTCCTCAGGAAGAGAAAGAATATGTGGGAGAAACAAAGGCCTTCTTAACAATGACCAGCTAGTTCACTGACATTAAGGGTCTCTAACTCCACTTGCTTCAGCGCCAAATATGTCACATAAATAAGTGGAACAGGCAAGGTGAAAATGCAAAACAAAGACCCTCCGACCTTCCAGTCACCTCCAGACCTCTGCTGCTTTGGAAAACAGTCCTGTCGTGGTGGTTGGCCTTCTGATTTTTTTTCCAAAGCAGCATCACATTTGGATTAAAAAAAAATGCTAGCAACCAAATTTAAGCAAACTTAAGATGGGGTTGGGGGAAGAGCTGGGAGAAAAAACTTAAGGCAGACTTCATAATCTCTTCTCGATACAACGTCTGCATCAGAGCCCAGCAACTGTCGAGAACAAACCTACAGTTCTACTTTTATTTTCTCTCTTTTGCTCTCTCATTCTTTCTCGCTCTCTGTCATCTCCTCATCCAATCGACTAAAGCAGCATTTTCTAGCTCAGGGTAGGAGGGAAGATGATCATCCCTCAGCCCACCAGACCACAGCTAGTGAAGGTCGAAGTTACTCCCCTACAGGCTGTTTGGCTTATGCATCCCTATCAAAGCCTGGGCAATGATACGCGTGAGGGGGCGTGGATGTGTACATCTGACAAGTTCCATGAAAAGGCCAAAGATAGGGGACACACACACACAGGACAATCTGATGCCCCGTAGCAGAAGCTGAGTGGGCTCCGCCAACATTCTCTTCAGCATGGTCAGAATGATCTATAAGGTCCCAGCTTTAACAGTCAAACTCCAGAAATGCCAGGTCCCCTCTCACCAGCTTCCACCTTGTGCTGATGAGCTGTTACAGTGGTGCCACAGGGGTGTGTTTTATATCACCCTCCAATCTCTGTTAATCCTCAGAAGGGCTAGTAATT
Source organism: Elephantulus edwardii (assembly GCF_000299155.1). Lineage (NCBI taxonomy): Eukaryota > Metazoa > Chordata > Mammalia > Macroscelidea > Macroscelididae > Elephantulus > Elephantulus edwardii. The sequence goes on along the minus strand of NW_006399912.1, from coordinate 1,188,312 downwards.
CTCAGTCCACGAGAGAGAAGAGGAGGACAGACCCACACACCTACAACAGTCAGCATTTGGAAAGAAAATACCTCTCACAAAACCTTGACACACACACCACCTCCCCCCATTATGTATCTGTCCGGAGCTGGCTTCAGAACCAATGACTTTTGCTTCATTTATTCAACAAATAACTTCGTGGATAACAAACACAACAAGCAGGGGCCAATGCCAGTGAGGACCCACATGGGGACCAGAAAGAAATCCTACTCAAGGGGAGAATCAGGAACGATGAGGATAAATGTGACTTAAACATAGCCTTCTGCGTTCACTAAGAACCATCTTTAAGACAGCTATTCAATGATAAGTAAAAATTCCAAGAGTGCATAATCAAGTTTAAAAAGAATAACTGAAAGCTAGTTGTAAACTATAACTAGGTCAAAATCAGAGTGAACATGTTCAGAAACCTCCTTCTGCTGCTATGACAGAATTTACAGACAAATCTCTAGTTATTATAACATGTACATGGTATCTCTTAGAAATAAAAAAAGGAAATCGAAGATCAAAAATAGAGGGGTTTCTCTAAAAAAAATAAATGAATAGGAATCTGAAAGTTCTCCATTTCACGTACAAATCAAGAGGCTTATGTGATCCATGTATTCAGTACATTTCACAGGAACAAGGGTCTCCACATTCCAACAGGGGTTAGGGACCCAGAATTGTGCTGCAAGTTGTAAATGGGGCTGAAACATGTGCCCCATCCATAGAGTCCTACTAAAAAGGAGGTTCCTTCTGTGCCCAGGAGTCAAAATGATGTGGTCCACATGAGACTAGACCCCATTCCTGCAGCAGCAGGTACAGAGAGTGAAATAAGAGACTGTGTGTGGAGCAGTTAACGCTCTGATTGTAGAATACACATCTTGCAGACCCAGGGCAAAAATAACATGCATGACCTAAAAAATCCATTCACATACACACACACACACACAAATGGAAAAAATATGTAGACATCCGAATAATAGATTCTACAAATGAAAGAATTCACACCTGAAGAAATAAAGGTGCTTAGAGCAATCAGAGAAAGACTTTTATAATGTTGCTGTGGTTGTTAGGTACCATCAAGTAACCACAACTCACAGTGACCCTACAAACAACACACCTTAGCCTTGGCCTATCCTGTGCCGTCCTCTCAATCTCCGATATGTGGGCCACTGTTAAAGTCACTGTGTCAATCCAGCTGGTTGAAGACTGTCTTCTCTTTATCTAAACCTCCACCCTGACCTGCATGGTATCTTTTCCAGATTATATATCTTGGAATTTTTAAAAAGTGAAATGAAACCTCAACAAATGGGAAACAGGATTGATCAGACAGAGATGAAAGAAGTTAGCTAACTAAAATAGATGATTGGAAACGTTCCCAAGCACAACATAGAAAGAAAAAGAACTGAAAAGCTAAAATTGTAAAAAGTAATGGCACGTAGAAAATAAATTGAGAACGTGTGTGTGTGTGTGTGTACACAAATACACAATCATAGCACAAAGAGATAATAAAGATAATGACAGAGGAAATGCTCAATAAAGAGTTGCTGAGATCCTCACAGAATTTAAGAAAGCCTAGGTCTTCTGATTTTAAAAAGTTCTCAAAATATAAAGCACAAAAGAAAATTAAAAAAAAAAACATAAAGCACAAGAAATACAACCATAAATACAGCATAATCTCGACCTTGTAACTAAATAAATAGAGCTCAGAAGGGAACCTACCAAAATGTCAACTGTGGCTACTCCCTGGTGATAGGATTTGAGGGAAATTTTTATTTCCTTTTTTAAACTTTAATGTACTTTCCAAACGCTTTACAATGAAAAGACATTATTTTTATACATTGTATGGAAAAAGGCTAGTCCATCATTTCTAACATACATGCATACATAAGCACACCTTTTAAAAAAAAAGTAACTATTCCCCGGAAACTTATATTCTAATATAGAAAATAAGAAGCAGCCCTGGTTGCATAGGGTATAAAATGTCAGGCTGCTGACTGCAAGGTCAGTGGTTCAAAACCACCAGCCACTCCATGACAGAAAGATGGGCACTCCCCTCCTGTAAAGATTTACAGCCTCAGAGATCTGATGGAGGGTCGCTATGAGTAAGAATCAACTCAGCAACTGTGGGTGTGGTGGGTTACAAGAGGTAAGGAGATTTGAGGCACAAAAGTTATGCATTCAACTGCTAACTGTTGATGGTTCAAACCCACCAGTAGCTTCTTGGGAGAAAAATCTGGACATATGCTCCATGAAGAATACTATTGTTACTGTTGCTGTTAGGTGTCCTCTGGTGCTGATGGCTAGGACTCATGGTGACTCTAGGTATAGTAGAAATATCGCCCCTACCTGCGCCGGCCTCATAATTTCTGCTGAGCTTGATGTTGCAACCATCTATGTTAATCCACCTCATTTAGCCTAGAAAGCCCTAAAGGGCAGTTCTCTCTTATAGGACACTCAACAGCCCACAACAGCAACAAGAAAGACAAGGCATGTACAACTGGCCCTTGGCTAACAAGGAGGTTTAAATGTGCTGACTCCTATCCAGTCTAAAACTCATATACAACTTTTCACTCCTCAAAAACTTGACTGTTAATAGCCTACTATGGGTTGAAAGCCTTGCTGACAACAGATTAACACACACTTTCTATCAAAGGAGCCCTAGTAGCACAGTGGATGCATTAAGCATAGAGCCACTAACCAAAAGATCAGTAGAGGGAGAAAGATGGGCAATCTCTTTGATTAGATTTATAGCCACAAAAACTGAGTGAGGACGGACTCAATGGCAATGGGTACATAATATACTACACTCAACCACACTGATAAAAGCTGCATTTTCAAGATGAGATAAAGATAAGTGTCTTAGGGTATACTCCAAGCAGTGGAACAGCCTGAGAAAATGAGAACTGAGGCACAAACAGAGATTTGTACACCAAGGTTCACAGCAGTGTTATTCACCGTCGCAGGAGGATGGAAACAGCCCAAGTGCCCAACCACAAGGGAATGGACTGAGAAATCAGGGCACATTCACACAATGGAATACTACGCAGCACGTAGGAGAAATGATTTTGTAAATTACTACCTAGCATGGGAGGGACTGGAGAGCATTGTGCTAAGTGAACTCAGTCTCATAAAGACAGGAAATGTGTAAGACCGTTATTGTAGAGTAAGTATGAGGATCCAAAGGGGGACGGGGCTCAATCATGGGGTCATAGGGTTTGGTGGGTGGAGGGAGGGGTGGGTAAAGGAGAGGGGAGGGATCTGGTGTGAAAAACAATGTATTAAAACTTTATGACCTTTGTAAGTAAATCAGTATAAAATTTCTTTAAAAAACCAAACATAAAAAAATAA
>NW_006399912.1:1164390-1184830 GCF_000299155.1 Elephantulus edwardii | reverse complement strand
CGGTACATGTCAAGTAGTTCGACTTATTCTTTTTATGTGAAGCCTTTTCTCTGCTTCTTAGGAGCATCATGGTGGAACACTTCCTACATTCCCTTGGTGTTTTTCAAGGTTTATGGTTTCTGGAATTGCATTAGACATGGTAAAAAACTCACAAGAACCATAAGAGATCTCTTTTTAAAAAAAAAACACACAACTGATTAGAGCGAAGTTCATAATGCAAATTGGTTTTCCATTCACCCATTTTGTTTTCTAACATTAATATCTACAATGTAACCACACTTTTCCTGCTTCTTCCCTGTGGTTCTCATTTCCATTCATCTTTCTATCCTATGGCTTCCTGCCTCCTGGACTTTATCCAATAGGCAACTGATGCTCTTTTGACCTTAAATTGTTGGTTATTCTAAGGAGTGAGTGCCTCCCTAGTGATATTATTCACCTCATAGGCCCATCTGTCATTTGGCTAAAAGTTGAGCCAAGGAGGTTAGTTCTATTGCAGGTTTGAAGAGATCACATTTTACAGCAACACTCAGTTCACTGGGGAGATAGCTCACTCACAAGCAAGTGATGAGAATCACATGATATTTAAAAAATTTAAAAAATCTGCATATAATTGGGCCAGGGCAGTTTAAACTTAACGTTATGGAAAGATCAACTACATAAGAATAATACCGAGAATTTAACTGCTGTTCTACTGACTTCCAGGAACAAAACAAAACCAAAAACTTCTTAGCAAGCTGCTCTGAGTCTTCTTCTGTTAATGCCATGGATTCAGATTTGTAAGCACCTGCCAATAAGAATTTACAGATTCTAACTGATTGTCTACAAACACAGTATCGCCAACTTGGCTTTGTGAACTCTTGATTTGACGTGAGGGACTGTATGACATTTGGAATCATAAAGTACATCAAACGCCCTGGATTCCAACAAGTGACTCGGTATGTGCCTCATCCGGCTCAGTAATAAATTCGCCCGCACCAAACCCGTATCAAAAGTCAGTAACTCTCATTTCTTTATATATATATACATAAATTTATAGACTATATATTATGTATATATACACACACAGAAGATGGTTATATGTCAGTCTCAAGATACTTTATTTGCTGGACCTTATTATTTTGGAAAAAAATTTGTATGTATTATATTTGTGGAAAGGTAAGATAATGAATGGTTTGAGATTTTTCTCAAGTATGGAGACTATCTATTTATGAAAAATAAAGAAATTTTTTTGTTTCTTTGTTCTCAATTGATGTAGATAAAGTTTTAAAATGCATTAAAACAATGGTAAAGAAAAAAGAATAATATATAAAGTAAAACATACAGTAACTGGCAGGGATAGATGTCAGTAAAATCTAAGCCCTGTCTTTCTCCCACAGAGCAAAGAAAAAGGAAGGCAGAGGTACAAAGTAGAAACAGAAAGGTTTAATCTATACACTGGATGGACTAGAAAGAGGTAGTTTTCCCAAAAAGAACCAAATGAAGATAAAAGATGAGAAGTTAGTGTCCATCAAACACTGTGTTCACTCCTAACTTAATTATATGCAAGACCACCCTTCAATACTAGCAAAAAAATAACATCTCCATTGTCAATTAAATTAACACCCTACAAATCTGCCACTTAGCACCATTTCCATGTGTAAGATTTTGTTCTTTTCTTCAAGAGGGAGAGGAAAATAAAACAATGTATGTACTTGTATGCATGCAGGCATGTGTTTTAATTGTGAAAGGTCACAAAGCAAAATGATTTTTCCATCAAACCTGTCACACACATTTTGTTTCATAACACTGCATGCGTTTTAACTGGTAGTCAAATCAACTACTGCTCTTAACCAGTAGAAGATGCCCTCAACAGTTATGAACTAACTAAAAGGTGAGGGGTCTTGCATCCAAAGGAGAAAGGCCTAGCAATTAGCTCCAGCAGAGATTTACGGTCTAGGAAACCAATGTGGTGTGGTTTTACTATCACATGAAGTCTGTATGAGTTTGAACTGAGTCAACAATAAATTATACATGGGAACCCTAACTGATGGTCACCAATTTAAACAAGAAAACAAGATGAGTACTTGGGAGACATAGACAGGAAGACAGAGAGGCTTAAAGAGTTTTGAAGGGGTCCCGACTTTGTGGAGATAACACTTTTTTTTCCCTTTTTCTTTTCTTCTTTAAGTTCTGTACAGTTGAGTCAGATCTGACTGGCACAGGAGGAGATTGCCTCTCCTTCTCCAGCAGAGCATCTGATGGATTTGAACCTCGAGCCTTCAGGATTGCAGTTGAGCTTCTTGCACTAGGCCCCCAGGGCTCCCTGATAACATCTTTCTTTGCCTCTCAGGAATGAGGAGAAGTAGGCATTGTCCCAAAGCTTTGGGTAATCTTTGTTTAAAACGAGCACTTTAACTCGACTTCATCTCACATACTTTGGACATGGTGTTAGCAGAGGCTATTCCTGGAAAAGGATTATTATGCTTGCGAAGATGGAGGGTTAGCAAAAGAGAGTACGACCCTCAACCAGTGACTACAACAATGGACTTGAGTATGTCAAAAATGATGGGGATTGTGTACCAATGAGGGAGTTTTTCTTTTGCTTTTCAAGGAGAGGAGCAAATGGGGGGGGAGGGGGGAGGGGTTTGTGCGGGGAGAAGGGTGCAACAATGAATGAATGGAATTCCAAAATCTCTGTAGATGTTCATTGAAATGAAAAATAAACAACCTAAATTTAAAAAAAAAAAAAAGATGAGGATGGCACAGGATAGGACAGAGGTCAGATCTGTTGTTCATATGATCACCATGGGTGATACTCAACTCAATGGCATCTAACAACAACAATAACAGGCAATATCTCATGACTGCTTCTTCAGAGTCAAACCACTTCGTTTACCAGCTCTTGAGGAAACTGGTGACAAATGCGAAAGCCAGCTGGATGTGTCACTGATGGAAGAAAGCAGTGTTCACATCTCAATTATCTTCCTCATTTTAAGAAACACAATCAAGTTTCTTAAATTACCAACCTTCACCCCAACTCCTCTCAGCAGCTGCAGCACAGTCCCCAGAAAGGACCATCCCTCTGTGTACCCTCAGCACATCTGGACTTGCCCCCATGGCTCCCAGCCACCTTGCCTTGTTGGTGTTGGGAGTGCTACGTTTATGTTGACTCATCCTTAGGTGATAGTATAACTGCCCTGTAGCGTTTTCTAGGATGTTATCTCTACGGAGGCAGATCACCAGCCCTTTCTCCTAAGGAAGTGGGTCTGAACCACTAACATTTCATCTAGGAACATAACCCACCAAGGCTCATCCACCTTGCCTTCTTCACTCCCTCCAATTCCATCAGAAGTGGCCCGTCACCTCAAGACCCACTCTTAAAAACCTAACAAAGCTGGACCCTAACCATTTATTTTCACCAGTTTTGAATCAATGGACCTTTTCCTTCCTCTCCACCTCTTCTTAAGTCTTCTTATTCTTGACTTCTCTACAACTGTTCTTTCTCATCCCTTTGCATTTCCAGAATTGCTTTGCCTTCCTTACTCTTAAGTGAGAAGTCTGGCAGTGTAGTGTATTCCATGTAGGATTGCCAGCCACAGGTCAGCAGTTCAAATCTACCAAGTGCTCAGGGGAAAAACGATGGGCAGTCTCCTCCCATAAAGATGTACAGCCTTGGAAACCCAGTGGACGGTCACTACGACTTGGAACCAACTCAGCAGCAGTGGGTTACTTGTAAGTGGGGTCACACCTCTCTCATAGCCCCTTTAGATGGTACACCTTCACCTGTAGTCCAAGACCTTCTTAAAGCACTTACTGTCAGAGCCTGACACCAGGAAGATCGAGAGTCACTTAAGAGAACAAGGTCACTACGAAGCTGGTGTGCTCATCTCTGCAGCCACTCTCTGGCCCTGCGTCTCTGCTCATAAGAGGACAAATTAAGGCAGGAGAGGGCTCGAGCCACAGTCTTTCCAGCCTAAGAGGCTCGAGAGCCAGGTATCTCTATTCAGCCCTCCCAGCCTAAGCCTCAAGTCGTCTTCTCCAATTCAGTTTTGACTAGATCCCACCACTGGTTGTCAGAGCTAAATCTCTAACCAGAAATCACACTTTCAATACAAGTACAATTTTTCTGGAGGCCTAGAGTAGTGAGAAACATGTTTTTCATAAATATTTCATAAAGATTACAGGCTAGAAGAACCTCAGGGCGGTTGTACTCTGTTGCTGTTAGATGCCTCAAGTCGACTATGACTCAGGGTGACCCTGTGAACAGCAGATCTCAATCAGTCCTATTCTGTGCCATCATGGGTCCAAAAGCAACTCGATGGCATCTAACAACAAAAATAACAACCACTGCTCTTCTTTTTTTTTTTTTTTGAAGCCTTGTATAGAGCAAACAGTTAACAAAGTCAGCTGATTAACCACAGAGTTGATGGTTCAAGTCTCCCCAGTGGTACTGTCGAAGAAAAGCCAGCGATCTATTTCTGAATAATCAATCAGTCCCTGAAAACCCTATGGCACATGGCTCTGCTCTGAAGCACATGGGGTTCCTGAGAGTCGGAAATGACTCAACAGCAACCAGAAGACATTACTGTTCTAAAAAATTCATGTGTGGTCAATGAATGCTTATGGACAATGTAGGTATTAAAATTATCAACATGAAACAAAATATGCCTCATTGGGCTGATTTCTTTTAAAAGGCTAGGGAAGAGTTTACACACAGACAGAATCAATCTTGGAAGGGTGGCAGGGATGGAAAGGGAGGGAGAGGAGCAAAGATTGAGGGATGGATGGGCTGCGCCAAGTAAAGGTAATGACAATGGGGGTTTGAAGAGATGTAATTAACTGCATTCACCAAGTTGAATTAATGTAAAATAATTTCTAAAAAGAAAAGCAGTCTCAGAAGAGAAGAGAGCCCAAAAGCAGCATTTAGATTCCAAAATGACAGGACCAACCCCTGCTGTGAACCGCTGCCTTTCTCTCTGCAATCCAGCCTTAGCAGCCCTGGCTTCCTCTAACTCACTGCAGAGCATCATATACCTACCTATCCCTCTCCACAACTCAGTTAACTGCTCTACTCCTACAGGATCTGTTAACTCCTCCTCCCTCCTGAAAGTGGCTCTAGAATGAGCTTCACTTGGTAAGATCACGGGCAGGCCGGAAGCTTTGATAGCACACCCGTTAAACACTCAGCTGCTAACTTAAAGGTCAGCACTTTGAACTCACACAGGAGATCTGGGAAGAAAGGCCTGGTAATCTGCTTTTGTAAAGACTGAAAATAAAAGTTGACCTCAAGTTAACTCTGACACCTGGAGATGATGCTCCAGGACAGGATAAAACTGCCCCATAAGGTTTCCAAGGCCCTCATCTCTACTCACTGGGGGCCCAGTGGCAAAAAAAAAAAAAAAAAGAAAAAACCCATTGCAAATTCCAAGACACGTGGTTTGAATCCACCAGCCGCTCAGCCACAGAAGCATCTCCTCTCTGTGGGATTAACTGCCTCTTAAATCCCACCAGAGGGTCAGCTATGGACTGGTTCCAACTCAATGGTACACAACAACAACAACCATCTCTACTCAATCAGGCTGCCAAATTTTTCTCCTTTGAAGTAGTTTCAAACCATACCCTTCAGTTAACCACTGCCCCTTCAGGCCTCATTTCCCTTCAGGTTGCAGGAAAGAAACTCCTATGGGGCAGTTCTCCTCTCTCACACGGGGTCATTCTGAGTCCGAATTGACTCAATAGCACCCAATAAGCAGATGACAACTTGGGGCGCCAGCAATCTCAGATCTAGTCCCTTCACCTACCGGGGTGTCTTGGCCAAGCCTCTACCCTGTACTCCAGTCACCACATCTGAAAGTCCCAGAACTGTCCGATTGACACTGAGGCCTTGTGCTCTTGGGTTGGTGGCCACTAAGGATTTCTCATTCTTTTCTCCAGCTCAGAAGGTTCCCCTCACCCCACCCCAAACTGAGGATTGTGTGAGGCTGCAAAGCATTGAAAATGAATGTTTAATAAGATTCTGCATCAGTTGTGTAGTTTGGCTGAGTGTGCTGCAGCCCCAGAGACCTGAAAGAATTAATACAGGTCCCCAAGGAGCTGGTGGGAATTGCTGAGGCAGACGCAGAATCTGATTTGATGAATATGAAAGTACTTGGAGAGCGTCAGAGAGAAAGTGCTCTAACAAATGCTCTGTTCAGCTGTCTCCTGCTGTCTAAGGAACTCTCTCCAAGAAGGTGTCAGGGCTGGGGACCACACAAGACACACGCCTCTCCTTCCCTGCCCAGGCAGGCCAGCCAGTCCTTCCTGGCCTTACAGAGGCAGAGGGGCATCCCCTCCTCTCCCATTCTCTCCAAGTTTCTTGTTCCTCCCTTCCAAACGTCCTTCCACCAGCTTCAGCCCAACTCTCACACCTGGTCCTCACAGCATCCTGCCCCAATCATTCTATTCTCTTTTTCCCTCCTCTCCTAATCAGCGCTGCCAGTGGGTCCAACGAAATGACCCCCTCTCATCGTTCTAAGTCAAACGCCTTTTTCAAACCCAACCCTGGGAGCCTGTCCTTCCATCAATCCTAAAGCCTTAGACCCCTGCCGTAAAGTGACAGCCAGGTGCAGGGACCCCACAACTGTAAACCCCCTGCTGTTCAGGGTCTGGAGTTACACTCTCCTTCCCCTCATCCCACCGGCTACAGGGAGAAAGGTTCCTCCCATCGTTTGCCCCGCCCTCTCTGACTGCAAAGAAAGTCTGGAGGAGCAGAAACTTGACATCTCTCTGGCCTAAAAACTTTACATTTTATTCCTTAACACAACCTACAACCACGTTTAGTCATTTTTAAATAGCTTCCATTATTTACCACGGCGGGGAAAGCGGGTGGCGGGGGTGGGAGTGAACGTTTTCCATCAGAATACTGAAGGGAAATGGACATTGGAGACATTGCTGAAAGTGCCAGGGCTTGCCTCAGGATACCACGGGGTATCTCCGCACCCACCTCCACTTCCCCTGGCTGCGCGGCTGAGCTCCAGGGCACAGCGGGATACTTCCAGAACAAAAGTAAAAAAGGCTTTTCCATTCATTTCCTGCTAGAGGAGGCAAGAGACCATCTCCCTTCAAATCAAGACAGATGCTAACAGAGCCCTAGAGTTACTTAGGCTGCCTTTATGGCGGCCCCGGCGACCGGCGACCCCCTGGCTCCCGCCTTACCTTGTCGGCCATGATCATGGAGGCTCCCCCGTGGATGCCCAGGATGGGGATGAAAGTCTGTGAGGAGATAAAATCCAGCATCTGGGCCACTGCCTCCTGGTCGGTGTCGTCCCCGAACACCAGGCCGTGGATGCGTGCCCCGGACATAAGGTCGCACACGTGCGTGATGAGGCTCTTGGGGTCCGTGCGGTTCATCAGCAGCGCCACCACGTTCACGTCCAGCGGCAAGCCGGCCGCCTGCTCGGGGCCCCACAGGGTCCGCAGCTCGCGCTCCGTCACGTCGTGGCTGTGACCCAGCAGCACCGCGATATTCAGCGCCGGAGGCCCCTTCTCCGCCGCCGCGCCCTGCGCGGGGCCACGCCAGACCAAAAGGGCCGGCAACACCAGCAGGGTCCAGTAGCCCAGTCTGCCCATAGTCGCCACTTACGGTACCTGCCGAGGTGGGGGGGGGGGTGGATAGAGACAGGGCCACGGTGAGTCCGAGGTCTCCACTGAATGAGACCCTGCCCCGCCCCCGCTCTAGGAGCCTGGAGTGGAGCTCACTCCCACTGTCCATCCATGATGCCATCCACACCCCTTGACCCACCTCTAACTCGACCCACAACTCTGGTCTTAGCGAAGAGCCCTCTGTGCCCAAGCCAATCCTGGCATCCAGGCCCCCCTCCATCCCCAACTCTACCCAGAGTTCCCACTGCACCCCGCAGGTTGGCTGCTGACCCCAACCCCTCTGCACTGAGGGGAACAGGAATCCCACCCAGCTGTAGGTACACTGATCAAGTCCTCCACCCACCAACTCTGCCGCAGACCAAGTTACGGACCCGCCCCCTGCTCAAGACAGCAAGTGCTCTACAATGCAGACCCAACCTGCGGAGGCCACGCTCAGCTCCCCACCTCCACCCCTGGGAGCCCCCTGGGGAAACACAGGACAAACTCTCAGGCCCCTGCACCAGACCATTCAGAACTGGGGAGTCAAAGTGCTAGCTGGTGTGGACCCAGACTCCTGCCAGACCTGAAGGAACTTAGGGTCAGCTTCAGCCTGTGCAGAGGGGCCTTGGAGCATTTCCTCTAAACTACAAGGGCCCCAGGCCCGCCCTTGTCCCACACGCGTGCAAGCGTGCGTGCACACATACATGAAACACACACACACACACACACACTCTCTCTCTCTCTCACGCACGCCGCGCGCAATGCAGAATTCCAAAGAGGAGGCTCATCCCCCGCGGGCCAGCGCGTGGGAGCCAGCAAAGAACGTGCGTGGGGGGGGAAAAGGTAGGCTTTCGAGATGCGCTCAGGCCAAAACGGACTGTGCAGCCCCTCCCCAGCTTTCCACTGTAGGCCCTGTCCCCAAATCTTAGGTGCACGTGGGCAGCGGGGCTGCACTCGCTCACAGGCACACGCATATTTCTGCGCCCAGCCGCAGACTTCCTTAGCGGTGACCACCGCCATCCGGAGTCCACACACGTCCTCGGGCAGCGCACACGCATGTAGCGCGCCAGGTGCACAAGCGCGCGTGTCTGCAAATACCAGCACAGGCGTGCACGCGTGCACAGGCGCGCGCCCCTCCGGCCAGGCGCCGCTGGTGCCCGGGAAGTTGGAGAACTCGCACCGGCCTGGGCGCTCTCGGCACAGGAGCCGCGGCGCGCGGAGCTGCAGCGCCCCCTGGTGCTCCTCCCTCGTCTCGTCATTGGTGCTCCCTCTCCCGCTTGCTCTCTCCCTCTCCAGCTCTCCCTCCAGTCTAGTAACCCTCCTCCAGGGCCCGCTGAGTCCAAATCTCCCGCTGGGACGTACCTGTAGCCGGAGAAGGTCGAGGATGCGGTGGGGCGCGCTGCGCGCACGAGCATCTCGGCCGCCTCAGCAGCCACCGGGTTTAGCGGGTTCCCGCATGCTGCGGCCCCCGCGCGCTCCCCTGGCTGTCCCACGCTGTCCGCATCGCCCCCACGGGGGGCGGCTATCCCAGCCGAAGGCTCTGCAGCAGGGATCTATGGGGCGGAGAAGAGACAGATAGGCAGGGTCAACCCATGAGCCAGGGAAGAGACTTAGAGGGAACAGGCTGCAGGCTGCAGCACGCACAGCTCTCTGTCGCCCAGGGGGGCTCGACCGGAGAGGGAGAGCTGAAGCTCAGCGCCAGAGACGCCCCCGGTGCGGATCCTCAGACCCTGTAGCCGCCATGGAGAGCTCCCCTCCGGGGCGGATAGGACGGTGGGAGCCCCAGGTTGGCCATCCATGGGAAGCTAACTAGGTACCTTCACCCTCGCCCCCTACCACCTCCCCAGAGCTGGCTGCTTTCTGGGAGTTGTGCGACCAGAAGCCGCTTAGCTCGGGTGGGGGATGAGGGGGGACAGAGAGAAGGAGGGGGAATGGAAGAGGGGGAGCGCTGGCTGAGTTTGCGATGAGCCGACAGGAGGAGAGGGGGAGGGAAAAACGAGGGCTCCCGCGGTCCCGGATCCCCGAGGGAGGTGCGATCAGTCCCACGCAACGACCCTCTTCTGTCCTGCCGCCCCTTCCTATCCAGGCCTCCCACCGTTGCTTCTCAGAAGGGGCCGCCAGGCCGCGCGTCCCGCGCCAGCACTCACCGCAGCCTCTCTCCACATAGTTCTCAGCAGTGGCCGCTCCTGGTCATCTCCAGGGCTGATGGCTGCGGCCACGACTCTCAGCGCGCGCGGGGCCCCATGCTCCGGCTAAGCTCCCGGCGCCTCCCTCCAGGAGCCGGAGCTCGGCTCCCTGCCCCAGTCCGGACAGCAGCCGCCCGGTCCTCGGAGCGCACCCGGGCGCCCTCTCCGCAGCCCCGGCTTCGGGCTGGTGTGTGAGAGGATGAGTGTGTGGTGAGTGAGTGTGGGAGCGCGCGCGCGTGTGGCCGGGGATCCCCGCGGTCCCCGGCCGCGAAAAGCGCGGGCGGGGGAAGGCAGCTCCCTCCGGGCGCGTCGCAGCGGGGCCAGTTCGGGGCCAGGCGTTCGTCTCCCCACTTGCCAGCGGGCGTCCGGAGAACGCCTGGCCGCTGTGGTTCAGAGCACGGGCAGAGCCGGGCTCCCGGAGCGTTCTCGCGCTGCAGTCGTCTCAGAAGAGGAGGAGGAAGACACGGCGCCCCCCACGCCAACTTAGGGACTTGTTCTCCGCGGGCGAGACGCAGCAGCCCCCGCGCGAGCCAGAGATGCTTGGAGCTACCGCGGGCGAAAGCGTCTCCACCCGCAGCCACCCTCCCTAGAGGCTGGCTGAGGCAGACCCCGCAGTCCCTCGGCGGCGGCGGCGGAGAGCTCGGTCACCCTCTCGCTGAGCGCACGGAGGCGACAAGGCCAGGCTAGGTGGCTGGCTGGCGGAGGGGGCGCCTGCAGCGGCGCGCGCCGCTGTCCGTGGTGCTGGAACCACGCTCTCCGCCCGCTCCTAGGCGTCTGGTGCGGCTGAGGAATCAATTATTCAGATCTCCGCTACCGTTTCCTCCTCCCCCAGTGCCTCGCACAGGGTACAGCAAACCCCCCCCCCTCCACGCACAGGCGCGCCAACACACACACACACACACACACACGCGCGCGCGCGCGCGCGCGCGCGCACACACACATGCACACACAGACAGAGCCAGCTCCAACGCTTCTCCCGGTGTCTTGCCACCCCCATACAGGAATCCACTTCTCTGATCTCATGAAGCCAGAATGCTAAAAGGGATGACATCTACGGGCCCCCCATTTTCTTTTCGTTTCTTCCCCTCCAAGTTGCATGAAATAAGAGTCGCCCTGAGCTTGCCAGCCAGCAAGAGGGGCTGCCTGGGTGCCAAGGGACTGCTTAGCTGGCAACTGAGTATGAAAGGCATTGGCAAGGGAGGACACCCATCGAGGCTGCTGCTGTATAGACATCTCCCCGGTGTAGACCTCTATTAGGATTGGTCTTTGAATTCAATTGCATACCTGGAGAAAACTGCTAACTGAAAGGTTAGTCACTGGAAGTCACCCAACAGCTCAGCAGAAGAAAGGCCTGGCGATCACTCCCTATAAAGATGACTAGAAAACCCTGTGTGGCAGTTCTATGCTGTCACATGGGGTCGCTACGAGTTGAAACTCTGATGGGCATCATCTGCACAGACTGTAAGAGGGTATGTGATTATCACAACCTCCCTACTGTGAGGAATCAGAATGTTAAAGCATACACAGCTGAGGTCATCGAGGCGATTCTCTAGTCAAGAGTTTCAAATGGAAAAACCTCTTTTCCCACATCTCTCCCACTGTTGTCTGATTGGAATCCACTCATAACTAAGTGGGTATCCATGGCTGTAAATTGTGTGTGGGAGATGATTACACACCTTTCTTCCTTGGAGCCCCAGTGGATTCAACCCACCAAAGATGGGTGGCCTCCAGGTTAACTGTATACAGACTGCCACTCAAGCTTCCTAGTGTATTAATTATGGCAACAAAGACCATGTCCAGAGAGAGGAGAAAAGCCCACGTCAGCTGCTATCCAGTTTGCCAATTGGCTATCTCACCAGTCACATCATTAAAGTAACCGAAATAACCTAGTCTGGGTTTAAGGAACAAATCGTTTCAGCTATTTTCAATCTCATTGATCTATCTTCAAAAGCACCACTAAAGAAATGACCCTGCAGTTGCTTCTTGCTTTGAGTCCGTTAAAACACTGTGGTTAAAGACCAACCATCGTCCCCTGTCTACAGAAAGAACTAAAATGAGGCAGTCGTTGATTATGCGGCTCTTCATAGTTCCATGCTCAAAGGAAACTGACAAAGAATCACAGGTGTCCTGATTTATAACAGGGTTCTGTTCCAATGGACTACCAAGGAAGTTGGTTCTGATGTAAATCAGAAACTTTCTCATTATTAGTGCCTTTTCCCATCAATATATTTTTTTATCATCAATATCTTTATGAACATACATTGGGCACCAGGTCTTAGAAAAAGATGTCATGCTTGTAAAAACAAAGGGTCAGCAAAAGAAAGGAAGACAGTCAACAAGATAGACTGATACAATGACGTTAACAATGAGCTTGAACTTGGCAGAGATCTGAGGATGGAGGAGGACAGCGGAAGGTTCTGATCTGCTGTTCACAGGGTCACTATAAGTCATAGTAAACTAGAAGGCATTTTAACTACATAACACCTTTATACATAGTCAATCTTCTGTCCTTTGGGGGTACTTAAAGATATGATGGCGTCAGCAAACTGCACACTACAACACTGTACGTTGTTGTTGTTGTGTACTGTCGATTCAGAACCAACCCATAGCTGGCCTTCCTGTGGGTTTTCAGAGGAAGTTAATTGCACAGAAGGAGACTGCCTATCTTTCTCCCATGGAGCAGCTGGTGGCCTCGAACTGTGTGCCTTTGAGATTGCAACACAGCTTCTTGTCACTAGGCCACTAGAGCTCCTTGTATATAGTGCATATTATTAACAGGATGTACAAAACCATGATAAATATGGTTCATCTTGGCTTCTTGAATAACATTTTGGAACAGAAATCCCTTCAGCTTCTACCTTGTTGTCAGTGTATTTTAAACAACAAAAATTCCATAGTCTAAGTTTTCTGCATTCAGGTGATATGAGGAATTCTGTATACCTGAGTTACATGAGTCTTATGTTAAGGTGACTCATTCATTATTAAGTCCTGTGATTTTAAAATGCTTTTGATTTAATGATGATTACAGAATATAATTCATGTAATTGATGTCACTAAATTGTATACGTGGAAACTGTTTCAATGTTACAGTTAAGGATTTGATGAGACATTGCAATAAATGGCATTAATCAACTGTAATTAATGTTATAAAACTACATATATGAGTGACTGACTGAAAATCTTTTTTTAAAAAAATAAATAAAAGATGCTTTAGACTTCCTTTCAGATTTGCTTAGTTCTGTGTTCTGAGTGGCTCTGCTAGTTGGTCAGAGTTGGCCCCAATTTGCTATTCCTGACTTAGTAAATCCTCGTGGATTCCTGATTTTAGCACAGCACGATTCTGATAGCCTATATTTCCTTTACTTTCTCTCAGATCCTAATCTCTATGTCACTAGACTGGTAATGTTAAGGACTTTTTTCCCATTATGCCTTGGTTTCTCCATTTGTACAAAAAAGTATTAGACTAGCTAAGATCATCTCAAAGCCCCCTTCCATGTCTGATGTTTTATGATTCTATGACTTTTCCTGATGGCCTTGACCCATGACTCTGAAGGTGCTAGTTAGCACTTTCATAGTATCTTCTTTTCAAAGGCTAAAACTATATTCCTACCCCTATAAACTATTCAAGTACCAGTAGATCTAATCAAGAGGCAGACAGCTCTGGTGACTTAATGGGCAAGGAGATGCACTGTCAACCCAAAGGCAAGTGGTTCAAATCCACCAGCTTCTCCAAGGGAGAAAGCCCACTGTTGTTGTTGTGTACCATCAAGTCTGAATCAACCCACAGCTGGCCTCCCAGCAGGTGCAGTTTCTCACAGGGGGAGATTATCCATCTTTCTCCCACAGAGCAGCTGCTAGATTCGAACTGCGTGCCTTCAGGATTGTAGAGCAGCTTCTTGCCATGAGGTCACCAGAGCTCTCCCTCAGACTGGAGTCATTTCGACTCAGTGATGCACACCAAAAACAGTCAAAGGGCAAGGTTTTCCTAAGGAAATCAACTACCCATCTTTGAAATGAAATTGCATATAGCATTTACAAAAATCTATTTACATTTATTTACAAAAGATGTCTTTCCTCTTCGGCTTCCCCCCAGAACACTGAAGCAGCCCAGTGTTCTTCCTTGTATCAGAGCAGAGTTTGAGAGACACCCAGAAATGTCCCTGCATGTGAGCTGTGAGTCAAGAGGACTGCTTTCCACCATATTTTGGGAAGTCATTAACCTCTTCAGGAAACATTCTGTTACATGGATGACCTGCTTTTTCCAGCACTGTAGTGAAGGGTACACAAGTATATACGGAGACACTGAGATGTGAGTACCCTGAGATATGGGTTTATGAATATGGTAAGGTTGGCTCCACAGTCAACACTATTGGCACCAAGAGCCAGGAAATTAAAAGACATATTGCGATGGGAAAGTCTGAGGTTAGAGACTTCTCTAAAGAACTGAGGTGCAATGATGTCAATCTGGAGACTAAGGTGCACCTGATACATGCCATGATCTTTGCAGTCACTTGTATGCATCAGAGAGCTAGACAATGACTATGGAGGATAGAAGGAGAATTGATGCCTTTGAGCTGTGGTGTTGGAGAAGAGTGTTGAATATACCATGGACTGCTAAGAGAACAAACAGGTTCATCCTAGAGAGGATGAAATCAGGCTACTCCTTGGAGGCAAGGATTCTGAAGCTTCATCTGACATACTTCGGACATGTTGCAAGGAAGGACCCGTTCTTGGAGAGAGACGTCATACTTGGGAGGGTGGATGGATGGACAGTGCAAGTGGGGAAGACCCTTGATGAGATGGATTGATTCAGTGACTGGGGTAATGGGGGTAGGTGTGTCGGAGATAGTGAGATTGGCACAGGATAAGGCAGAGTTTAGGGCTGCTGGACATAGGGTCACTATGAGTTGTAGGCAACTTGACAACACAAAACAACAACAACTGAGATATGAATATATTCATATATAAGGATACTGAGACTGAGGTTCTGAAAGCCCCCAAGAGCACACTGCATTCTTGTTAAGATTTTTTTGTTTTTATTTTTACATGCATAGTTGATGCTTTATTTTTCAAAGCAGAGTTTTAAAACATCACATTAAATCAGGTCAAAAGGTAAAGTTTAAAATAGACTGTTTAATAAGGATAAGATGACAATATTTCATGACTCTCTTACAAAATCTTGATCTTAGAGTGTAAGATACACCTACTTGGCAGTAGCACCCAGGTTTTCTACATTAGCCAACCATCATTTTTCTCTGGTCTGAAAAGACTTCCCATTAGCTGCCTTCTGCTTTTGTTGCATGATCTCAAAACCCCTCTGCTTTCTCTGACAGGTTGTCAAACTGTCCTCTTTTCCTTTTTCCTTACTAAACTTCGGGGTTTCCATCTGCTTTTCTGGTGGACAAGTTCTCTCTGATGTCCACAGGCCAGTCCAGCCACCAGACACAGCCTAGAAGAGTGAGACTCGGAGATACAATGGTTCCCTTGAACACACTTGTGTTAGGGGTTTTGAAAGCAGAGCCTGTTCCAGAAGTGATTCCTGGAAGCATGGGAGGAAGGAGAGAAATGAGGCAGAGGAGGGGGAGAGTCAATGAAGGGTCTGTTCACGGAAGCGATGTCAGTGAAGGCCAATCAAACAGGAACCTTCTGTGAGACTGTAGTAGATGCTTCAGCATTATTTTACAAGGGGCCGAGGTGCGTATTCACCCCTTCATCACCCATAAGATCCTTGGGCTGAAAGCTTGCTCTCAGCTGCTAGCTGAAAGGCCAGTAGTTCAAATCTACCCAAAAGCATCATGAAAGGAAAGGCTGGCAATCTACTGCTGTAAAGCTTGCAACCAACAAAAGCCACAGGCAGATCACCTCTGTAACCCAGATCACCTCTGTAACTCACAGGGAGTCGTGAGGTACACTTGCCTCAATGGCCCTGCATTCTCTTTATCCCTCCATAGATGAGGATCGCATCCAGACTCGTGTGAGCCCAGCCTGTGCACAGAGACACCCCCGAAACTGACATGTAAGCATTTGTTGGAGTCTCTTGGCTTGTTGAGGGAACTTGACATAACCTTCTTCCCTGGAATGTGACTATCTCCCTAGCTGTTCTCCTCTCCTATAAAACAACACTCAGAAGGCATTAGGATAATCACCCTAATTAAGCCCTGAAAAGATTAGGATTAAACACCCACTCAATGCTGTGATGATCTCTATCAATTTAACTGATAACAAAAGAAAACTCTGATTTCCAAACTAGGTGACTTCTGTGGAGACAAGAGTGAGGACTTCAGTACGCCACCTTGGGGGAATCAGCTGGACCCAGCCTTGTCCCTCCGCCTCCTCTCCTTGTGCCTGGGCAGCTTTAGGATGTGTGGAGGTCTCTGTGCGATCTAGTCCTCTCAGTGGTGGCCAGGTCAGAGCAATCCCTCTGGACACAGCACTGAAGTTTCACAGCCAGCCCCTTGGAAGCCAACTTCCCAAGGCCAGATTACTCAAAAGTCTCATTATTCACCCCACAGATAGAGACTCGGTCAATGACAGCTCCAGCTGACTCATGATTATGAGCTTATAGAGAAGACTCGCAGAGAAAGGTCTGGAAGCTGAAGGGAGAGAGAGGCCATATTTCCTGGTGCCCAAGAATCACTGAAGCGTATCATCTTTAAAGATAAGGAAACTAGATTCTAAGAGAGTCAAGTAAGGTCACGAATCTGAAGGTCACAAATCTACCGAGGACACCAAAGAATCTCTTGTCTATAAGCACAGCTCTTTCACATCCTTAAATACAGATGCCTCCGTTTGGCGTGAAATTCAGTAAAGGTTGCAAGGTGTAAAGTCACCACCAATTATTCCTTGAGGGGAACAGTCCTTGGGTGTCCTGGTATTGGTGTCACAGCTGGCCAGATCCAAAGGCATTTGGGGGCTCTGTGCCCTTTGATTGGGGGTTGGTGGGGAAGAGAAGATGGAAACATAGCCCAGCTACTAAGCTTTTCCTTCAACAAAATTATTCAGGGCCCCAACCATCATCAAGAGCCCGTGGTGATGACACACACAGAGCCAAGAGCTGACTACGCCCAGCCATCACTAGTAACTGGCAGAGCTAGGATTTGGTCCCTTTGTCGCTGGCTGCAGAACCTGCACTTTGAACCGATACATTTCCCCACATGTGACAGATAATCTTCAGTTAACTGAATAGTTAACTAGATAGTTCACCTAGTTTGACTAGGTGTGATTCTCTCTCAGTGGTTTGGCAGGCAGTGCACAATCACCCTCTATTTTGTGATCTGATCTTAGCAGCCAATCACGTGAAGGAGGAGGTTCCTCGGGGGTGTGGCCTGCCTCCAGTATATTCAGGCATGTTCTGGGATGGTTGGCACACTCTCAGCCTTTATCTTTTCAAATGACCCCCAGTATTTGGGACAGAAGCTTGTGGAAGTTCAGCCTACTGCCTGGTCTTTAGATTTGGGGTCCATCATCCCTGCAATCACATGAGCCAACAGCAGTCTCCCCAGTTGTCACCTGATGCCCAGATTTGAGATTTACCAGTGCCCTCAAGTGCATGAGACATTTCCTCTCAGTTGTGTGACACATTGCCTAGAAGTAAATTTCCCTCCCTCGTTCCCTCCCTGCTTCCCCTACTTCTCCATATAAATTTGGATGTAAACTCAAGCTCACTACAGTCAAGTCTGTTCTGATTCATAGGGACCCTTCATTAGGCTTCCAACACTGTAAATCCCACCAGGAGGAAATGACCCATCTTTCCTCCACAAGCCACTGGTGGGTTGAAAACACCTGAGAGGTAAAGCCTTTGGGTTAACAGAACAACACACTATGGACTACACCAGCAAAACCACTAAGTGTACACATACATACATACGTATGGAACGCTAGTGGCTTCGTGGGTAAGGGGTTGCATTGCCAACCCAAAGGCAGGTGGTTCAAACCCACAGGTTGCTCCGTGGGTGGAAGAAGGATAATCTGCTTCTGCACATTGTAAAGCCTCTGAAAACCAGCTCTTAGATGGCTGGCTATTAGCTGGCTTTGACACACAACAATATATGGTGCTCTGGTAATTTCTGACACAGAAATTAGTGCTTGGCTGCTAGCTACTTGAATGGTCAGAGGCTCAAACTCACCAGTTGTTGAGGAGAAAAAAGATGAAGCAATCTATTGTTGTAAAGATTACAGTCTTGGTAACACTATAGGGCAGTTCTACTCGGCCTGTCGTTGTTATGAATCAAAACTGACTAGACAGCAATGACATACACGAGTGTGTGTACACACACACATATACATACACATGTACATACATTTCACTGGTTTTACTTTTCTAGACAACGCAGACCAAGATACCAACTAAGTCGCTAATTTACTGTACCTTTTTAGATGGACATTTAACTCCTCCAAAGAAGGCCTAGTAGCAGAGTGCATGGTATGTCAAGTTGCTAACTGAAAGGTCAATGGTTTGGGTCCACCAGCAGTTCCATAGGAGAAAAATGGCTGAGTTCCCAGAAGGATTTATAGCTTTGGGAACCTGGTGGTGGACTACTACAAATCAGAACCAACTTGATGGTTGTTTATATGGGTGAACCTCTCCCGGTCTCGTTTTCCTCCTGGCCTAGTGGTAAGGAACTGCGTTGTCAACCCAAAGGCATGCGGTTTGAGTTCACCAGCTGCTCCATAGGAGAAAGATGGGAAATCTCCTTCCGTGTGGTTTACTACCTCTGAAAACCCACTGGGGGGTCAGCTAGGAGTTGGTTCTGACTCGACGGCACGGGACAGAGCCTCAAAGTGTCAGTTCAGATATTCCTGGTGTTCAAACTTGCTGAGCAGCAGAGCTCCTCTTAGAAGGCAACTATCACACGTGATGGCAACTTAGAAAAGCAACTGAAGGGGAGTTCTGGTGCCAGGTTAAGAGGGGATAAAGGGCTGGAGAAAATATGGCATCTGACATGGAGCCTCAGATCCCTCCTCCCCTTTCCACAGCTGTACCGTATAGAGCAGACGGACAGAGCTCTAGACCATCACGGGCACTCTGCCCTGTTCAGAAGAAGAAATGGAAGATGCACAAAGGCAATAAATTGAGCAAAAATGAGCATCCCGGGTTCACAACTACCACCAGGCTGAGAACAGGAATCACACAGGGAAGGGCTCTTAACCTCTCCGTGCCCC
Source organism: Elephantulus edwardii (assembly GCF_000299155.1). Taxonomy (NCBI): domain Eukaryota; kingdom Metazoa; phylum Chordata; class Mammalia; order Macroscelidea; family Macroscelididae; genus Elephantulus; species Elephantulus edwardii. The sequence goes on along the minus strand of NW_006399912.1, from coordinate 1,165,883 downwards.
CTTTTCCTCAGCTAGAAAACAGAGGATGATGGTTATACTAAGGATACAGGGGTGAGGCAGATGGTTCATTGTGCAATTAGTTGGAAGGTGAGTTTCATGAACTCACTCAGCGGCTCCACTCCACGGGAGAAAGACCTGGCAACCTGCTTTTGTTAGGATCAGAGCCTAGAAAACACTATGGGGCAGTTCCACTATGTCATGAGGTGGTCACTATCAGTCAAAATCACCTCCACAGCACCTCATAGCAACAAAGTCAATGAGGCAGTAAACACAATGCCAGCCACAGTAAATGTTCCATAAATGCCAGTTATTAGTATACTGGCTATTGTCCGGTAGAACTCTCTAGGGTCTCAAAGAAGAGGACCCATTAGGATGTTGCTGTCTTCTCCTGCCCCACCCCCCAAAAACTCTGTCCCCTGCCCTGGGCTGAGGCTCCTGGGGCTGTGCTCAGGAAGGTGTGGCCTGTAGGGCTGAGGAAGCAGCCATTGGCTGGCCTAAGCTCTCAGCTCAGTGCCTCCCAGATGGTGCCCATGGGGGAGTTGGCCAGGGACACACTGGCAGAGGGCCCTTCCTTGCACACTTCACCGAGTCACACAGGGCCCAGGAGCCTGGCGCCACAGTCTGCTCTGCCAAGGAGGCAGGCTGCCCGTGGAAGACAGGCATGGCAAGCCCCAGGAGGCTCAGCTGCACCGCCAGCACCCCCAGGCTCCTTGGGTGCTTCTCTCTGGGAGGATGAGAGGGAGGGACTTCCTCGGGAGGCAGCCTCTGGCATCACAGCACCTGAGCCCCTGCCCGTTGCCCTCCTTTCTCTGAAAGCCACAGCTCTTCAGAATGCAGCCCTGGAGCAGGAAGGCTACTCACTGTTCATTTGTGCAAACGAGGCGTCTCAGTGTGCTCATCTGAAAAATGGAGATGCTAATATCATCTGCTTCACAGAGTCATCATGGGAGTGGAATGATGTGTCACAGGCAGGGACTGGAATAACGCGTGCCACAGGGACAGCGTTCAGTCAATGTGCATCGCCCTGCAATCTGGTGCCAGTTGCCCTTCCGTCAACAGCAACTCATTGTTACTCGACCTCTCTCTACTGATTTTCCATGGCTCCTTTTGCAGGACTAGATCCTCAGGTCTTTCTTCTGCGGTATCTCTGGGTGCACTCCAAACTTTTGGTTATCAGCCAAGCAAGATTTCTAACACTAGGGCCTCTACAGGCTCCATACACTGAATGCCAATAAGCTGATTCTGACTCATAGTGACCCTGTAGGAGACAGTAGAATTAATTGTCCCCGTTAGGAGTTTTTTACAGAAGCAGATTGCCACATCCTTCTCCTGTGGAGCAGCTCGCAGGTTCGAACTGCCAACCTTTCAGTGAGTAGCTGAGCTCTTGCCACTGTTATAAAATGGGACTAACATCGGGGTTAGGGGGAGACTGAGAAAGATGGGATAAATTATGTACACTTCATTGAAATAGATGAGAGAGAGAGAGAACTGTT
>NW_006399912.1:1162467-1164135 GCF_000299155.1 Elephantulus edwardii | reverse complement strand
AATAGTTTTTTACAATACTGCACCCCAGGACTCCTATGCACTATGTCAATCTGACAAAGCTCAGTCTCAGCGCCATTGGGTCGATTCTGAATCCCAGCAACCCTCCACTAGTTTTCCAAGGCTGTAAATCATAATGGGAGGAGACGACTCATATGTATGTCTTCTGCAGAGTCACTAATACATTCAGACTGCAGAGCTGTGCAGTCTCTGTGTTAGCAAGACAACTCACCACCAGGGCTCAAAGATTTAAAGCACAGACTGTGAATCTCTCTGCCCAGGTACAAGTCTCAGGTGCATCTCTCCCTATTCATGTGATCTTGGGTAATGTACCTGGGGCAGCTCTTGAAGCTTCGGTTAACTCTTCTATAAAATGGGTATTATTTATGCATTTTATTGACATGTTCAAAGGCATTCAGACGTGTGGATCTTAATATATTATGTCTAACATTGTAGGACTGAGAGTGCCAGAACACTTAATTGTACTCATGTGAAACCTATACATAGACCGAGATGTCCAAACAGATCAAGTGAACACTGCATGGTTTAAAAATCAGGAAAGGTGTGAGTCAGGGCTGCACAGTTTCAAATCAGGAAAGGTGTGAGTCAGGGTTGTATCCTTTCCCCCATACTTATACAATCTGTACGCAGAGCAAATTATTTGAGAAGCTGAACTATATAGAGAAGAATGTGGCATTAGGATTAAATGAAGACTTATGCAGATGATACAACCTTGCTTGTTGGAAGTGAAGAGGACTTAAAATTCTTGTTGCAGAAGAGCAGACTATAACTTTCAGTACGGACCACATCTCCAATGTCAACACAAAAATCTTCACTCCTGGACCATCATGATAGATGGAGAAAAGTTTGAAGTTGTCAAAGACTTAATTCTACTTGGATCCACAATCAACACCCAAGGTACTAGCAGTCAAGAAATAAAAAAATGTGTTACATTGAGAAAACTTGCTGTCCAGGGCCTCTCCGTGAGTGCAAAAGAACAACGATGTCAGTTTAAAGACTAAGGTGCACCTGATTCAAAGCCATGGTCTTTTCAATTACTTGCCATGCATCTGAAAGTTGGACAATGAATGAGGATGACAGAAGTATCAATGTCTGTGAATTGTGATGGTGGAGAAGAGTACGGAATACTCCATGGACAGCCAAAAGAACAAACAAGTCTGTCTTGGAGGAAATACAACCAGAGTGAATCTTAGAGGCAAGATAGTGAATCTTCATCTCACATACTTTGGGCATGTAGTCAAGAGGGTCCAGTCCTTGGAAAAAGGACATCACGTAGAGAAAGGTGGAGAGTGAGAGAAAGAGAGGAAGACCCCCCAATGAGATGCAGTGACACAGTGATTTTTCACAATGGGCTCAAGCAGAGACCTTGAGAGTGGTGCAGGATAGGAAAAAAACTGAGATCTGTTGTTCACAGGGTACCTTGTTCAGGAGTCGTAACTGACTTAATGGCAGCTAACAAAATGAGAGTGACACCTGTGCCTCCCTCACAGAAAAGTTGAGAAGGTTAAATCAAGAGATGCATGGGAGGTATTCAGTACAGTAGCTGGTACATAAAAAGAAGACCTTGAGGAGAGCTCTGGTGGCATAGTGGCAAGAAGCTGCACTGCAATATCAGAGGTGGTGGTTGTTGTTGTTATGTGCCGTCGAGTC
>NW_006399912.1:1157964-1161397 GCF_000299155.1 Elephantulus edwardii | reverse complement strand
GAGCAATCTCCTCCTGTACCAGTCAGATCAAATTTGATGGTACACACACACAAAATAATAAAATTTTTTAAAAAACCAACAACACCACAGACCCTGAGTAGAGGCCGCCATCCCTGTTAACCATATTACTGTCCAAGGGCATCCAACAAGTTAGGACGAGACATGTGTATCCTGACTTCCTGCTCAGTACCCGCTCCACTATTCACTCTTGCCTCTTGTCCAATTAAAATCCCTAGCTCTGCCCTCTGAGAGCCACTGTTACTAAAAAAGAATACCATTTTTACTGGGAAGTCACAAAATAAATTGTCGCCAAGTCCAGCAGTCAGATCCAAATTGCATAAAGAACATTTCTCTTCATTAGGAAAAGCCACCCGAGGATCGAGGCTTCAGGAAAAGGAAGACAGGTTCAGGTTCAACACAGCAGCTCTGCGCTTTCTCCAACTGGGCAGCCAGAGGGCCAGTCACTAACTTCCCAAGCCTCCATGTCCTTATCTGCAAGACTCAGTTGTTGTCAGAATTAAATCAAGTAGCATCTCGCACATACCAGGTGTTTGATAAATTGCAGTCTCTGTATAATACACGTGGTTAACGTGGGTGGCACAGTCCCTGGCTAGAGTTCAAGTCCACCCAATCTTTTGTTTTACCACTGAGAAGGCAATGAATACTTACGTACGTGAATGTGTCCACATATGTGCTCAAGGCAGGTATGATTGAGCGAGACTGGGGCCCTGAACACTTGCTAAAGCAACAATTCCAGTGAAGACAAGGAACGGAAAGCTTCCATGGTAAAGGAAGGACCTGAGGCTCCAGCATGTCTATGGCCCTAAACCTGATCTTCCCAGAGGTACACTCTGCCTTGCTTGCTTCATCGCTTCAGATGAAGAGGACTAGCTCTCTGTAAGGGGCTCAGGACACTACAGTGACAGAGGACAGAGCTAATTCTCTATGTACAACAAGGAATCAGACCTACTCATCTAGTCCTCAGTCATCCTAGGAGTCAGAACTGATTTTGCCATTCTGTGGTTTGCTGTTGTTGTTGTTATGTGCCGTCGAGTCGCTTGCGACTCATAGCGACCCAATGAACAACAGCCCTAAACCTTACTCTGTCCTGTGCCAATCTCACTGTCTCTGACACACCCATTCCGATTACCCCAGTCACTGAATCAATCCATTTCATCGAGGGTCTTCCTCTCTTGCACTGTCTCTCCACCCTCACAAGCATGATGTCCCCCTCCAAGGACAGATTCCTCCTTGCAACATGTCCAAAGTATGTCAGATGAAGCCCCAGAATCCTTGCCTCCAAGGAGCAGCCTGGTTTCACCCTCTCTAGGACAAGCCTGTTCATTTTCTTAGCAGTTCATGATATATTCAATACTCTTCTCCAGCACCACAGCTCAAAGGCATCAATTCTCCTTCTATCCTCCCAAGTCATTGTCCAGCTCTCTGATGCATAGCAAGTTAAGAAACAAAAACTCCAAATATTGACAGATTTAAGGACTACTTTCTCAAGGCCTCACTGGTACTAAGTGGTAGAGCTAAGTTTTGAACCCAAGGCTCTGAAGTTCAGCCCAGTAAGCCTTTCCACTGCATCTCGCTGCCTCCCTGGGACAATTCAACTCACTGTCAATGAGTCAGTTTCAACTCACAGAAGCCCTTTATCAGCTTTCTGAGACTATAGATTGCAACAGGAGGAGAACTTCCCATCTTTTCTTCTGCAGAGCAGCAGTGGGTTCAAACCATTGGAGATCCATTGTTGTTGTTGTTGCTGTTAGGTGCCATCGAGTAGAGTACAACTCATAGCAACCCTATGACTATCCAACATAAAAGCTGCCGTATCCTATGCCATCCTCGTCACCACTGAGACACCAGAGCCCCGTGTTGAAGTCACAATGTCAATCCATCCTGTTGGGGGGTCTTCCTCTCCTTCACTGGCCCTCCGTCTTTCCAAGCATGAAGACCCTTTCCAAGGAATAGTCTCACCTAGCTCTGTCTGAAGTATGAAAGACAAAGCTTCATCTTCCATGCCTCCAAGAGCACTCTGACTATACTCTTTTCAGGAAATATGTTTTCTCTTTTGCCGGTGCATGGGACACTCAGTACTCTTCTCCAGCACCACAGCTTAAAGGCATCAACTCTTCTTCCGTCATCCTTTCATTCTCCAGCTCTCAGATGTGTAGCAAGTGATTGAGAAGACCATGGCCTGAATCAGGTGCACCTTAGTCTTCAAACTGATATCCTTACTCTTCAGTATTTTCAAGAGGTTCCTGACTGCAGACATGCCCAATGCAATACATCTCCTGATTTCCTGACTGCTGGTATCCAGGGTGTTGACTGTTGACCAAGCAAGATGATATCATTGGCAGCTTCAATCTTTTCTCCACAGCCTTCAAATTATCAGTGCAATTCACTCTGGACTCTGTCATCAGCATTCCCCTCTCTTTCTTCAGTGATGCTGAACATCCCTTTAATATATCTCTCCTTTCCATTCACCCATCTTAACATACTTACTAAAGGAACTAAGAGGTTTAGCGAGTTATGTGCTGCACTCCTGAGTGAAAATTCAGTGGCTCACATCTGCCAGTTGCTCCACCAGAGTTTGAAGATGGTTTTTGGCAGGTATTTGGAAAGGAGGAGGAGGCAGCCATGTTCTCTTGTCTCTACTTCCTGCAACTGCAATTCCTAACAGAATCAACAGAGGGCAGCAGCCTCAGATTCTAATCATAAGTGTAGATCCTAACAGTGTCTGAAAAGTCAAAATATTAGAAGTCCAAATACACACCAATTCCATTCTTCATTCTTCAGAGATGTCATTATAGGCAACAGAATAAAACAGACTTAATGTGTCTTTGCAGAGACAGGAGCAGTGTGATGCTGTGGAACCAATGGGCGTTTGGAGCCAGATTAAAATCAGTTGGATCCTTTTCTTCTCACTGCTTCCTTGGACAGGTCATGTAACTTCTTTGAGCCTCTGTTTTCTAATCTGAAAATGTGATATGTGAATAACAATACCCACAGATTCTACACAGTGGCTGCAATAACTCAAAAGATAAGGCAGTCAAGGCACATAGAGTTAATTCTCAGTTGGCTATTATTCTTTAAAGGGGGCACTGGTGGCCTAGTGGAAAGAAGCTGTGCTGTAATCCCAAAGGTATGCAAGCTCTAATCCACCAGCTGCTCCTTGGGAGGAGGATGGGCAATTTCTTCCCGTGTGATTAACAGCCTCTGAAAACCCGCCAGAGGGTCAGCTATGAGTCAATTCCGACTCAATGGTACACAACAACACAACACTGTTGTTCAAATGTCATGCAACTCACAGTGTGACCTTGAGCACAAGGGAATAAATAAAGCATTGTCCAGTCCTCATAACTACTGCGAATTTTGAGCCCACTTTTATGTTGTTCCATAAATCTGGGTAATAGCTATATTAACTGAT
>NW_006399912.1:1129267-1157249 GCF_000299155.1 Elephantulus edwardii | reverse complement strand
GACTCACAGCATCCTACGTACAACAGAACCAAGCCCTGCCTGATGCGGTGCCATCCTCCTTGTCTCTGCTGTGCTGAAGCTCATTCATTGCTGCAGTCACTGGGTCAATCAATCTCATCGGCGGGCTTTATTTTCTTAACTGATGCTCTGCCTTTTCAAGCAGTGTCCTTCTCCACAGACTGGCCGCCTTGCTGGCACGCCCAAACACGTGAGAGGAAGTTTCACCATCCTGGCTTCTAAGGATCACTCTGGTTTTCATTTCTACACAGACCAATTTGTTCATCCTTCTGACAGTCCATGGTCAAGATTCTTTGCCAACACAACAATTCAAAGGTATTGGTTCTTCTTCAATTAAGATCAAGAAATGTTTCTTGAAAGAGATAAAAGGGCAGATTCTTGGGTCCTGCTGCCATAAAATTTGATTCTGCCAGTCTGGAGCAGAATCATGGGAATCTGCTCGTGGCTGACCCTATCTCAGTGATGGCCACACGGTATCGTTCATTCCACATTGCTCTCCCAGAGCTGCTTCCCCGTAAAGAATTGAAACCTATGAACCCTCAATTCTAAATAGTGTTTACTTCTTCCACCAACAGCATAGAGCAGAAGTGCTGCTAAATGATGCCATGTTGTCAGGAAGCCCAAGCAGCCCAGGGAGAGGCTTCATACAGATGAACCAAGGCCTCTCAGCCACAGCACTAGTAAAACGCACAGTCAATGAACAGCATCAACCTGCCAGCATGTGAGCGAATCTTTTTAAAAGTGGATCCTCCAGCCCCTAATGAGCTGCCCAAAGACAAATTGTTCCTGCTGACCTTTCCCCATATTAGTGATTCATTTGCACACTACTAGTTGCTATGTCAAACCGCTATAATTTGTTACATAGCAAGAGACAACCTAGACACTGTATGTCTAACAAACCTCCCAAAGTGGTTCTATCAGAGTTACTCAGAAGTCGACACTTTAGGAAGGTACAGGAGTTGCCTCTCCTGGTCCACAGTGGTGTAGACCTTATGTTTGTAAACACCGAATCAGACTTAGTAGGAACACTCCAAAACTCCTTTCCTGTTGCACTTGGTTGATGAGCAGAACTCTAAGGGCCTTTTATATCAAGTATTTGCACCAAGAAAGCCTTTCCTAAAAGAGTCTGAGCTCTCTCCTCTTCTGGGTCAAAAAAGACTCATTACCATCAAGTCAGAACTAACTCACTGACCCTCCAGTGGGTATTTTGAGGCTGTAAATCACCCAGGAGGAGATGACCCATATTTCTCCCAAAGAGTCAGTGGTGGGTTCAAGTTGATAGGGAGGCACCACCTTTGCATGAGCAATGCAACTCCCTATGGACTACACCACCAGCGCTCCCATCTTTTCCAAGTAAGCAAAGCCAATTTCCCGTCTATATTTGCAGAAGTATTTGCTACCTAAACAAGAAGTAGCCTTGTAAATTCTTGAGTAAATAACACAAGGCCAAGAGCAATATCCTCATGCCAGTAGCCACAAGTTGTGGGAAATGACAGACCTTTGGGGACTTCTCACTCTCACTCTCACAGACTCGGTGAGGAGCCAACCTGGAGCTGTGTGTGGGGTCTTTCACTCTTGGTAGGACGTAAAGTCAAAGGTGGAGGTGGGCATTATGAGGACTCGAGAGCCAGACCACCTGGGTTTGAATCTTGGCTCTGTGACTTCGCTGTGTGATGGTGAGCAAATGGTTTCAACTTCCTGAACTTCCTTTTCTGACATGCAGAAAATTCCTAGCTTCTGTATGAGGTGGCTAGTAAGAGAATTCATGATTGCCTCTTACAGGGGTAAACTCAACATATACTGAATAAATAGAAAAGATACTCTTTTTTAGAGTGTGTCATTACACTCCAGCCAAATATACAAGAGGCAGATTGGAGGGGTATAAAAGGCTCTGGGGTAGAAGCCAAGAGACCTGGATTTTTGTGTTAGTTTTGCCAATTACTTGTTCAGTGACCTGAGGCAAAGTGGTGAGCAGACCTGGATTTCAGTTGTCAAGTGGTGGGGGAAGGGGACAGGAGGTATCTCTAACCTCCCGGTCCAGGTTGGATTTTTCTTTCTTTTCATTGATGAGATTATTCTATTGTGTACTGCACCAATACACAGTACACTTTAAAGCAAAAGACTAAAAGCAATTTCAAAACAGCAGAACCTGAAAAACTGGAGAAATGGCTCAGAGGAACCAAAGATGAACAGTCAAACCCCAATGATGAAGCGAGATCCCAAGATCAGCTGGAACCTACCTCCCGAATGTCTCCCTCGTCCACCCATCTCTTCTCCTTCTTTGCCAATCTTCTTCCTCCACCATCAGGGAGCATTCACATCACAGCTCTTGAATTTCACAATTTAAGCCTAAACACACAAGAAAGTATGTGTGATTACACTCCACTCACAGTGGAAAAAAAAAATCCCACTGCCTGGATTCACTGGCCCAACCTGGGTCGGACACCAGTTCCTTGTCCAGTCAACCACGGCCTTGAAATGGGGCCAAGTTAGGACATGGCAGATCTCCTGGGAGCCATGTGCTACGCACCTCACCAATCTGTGCATCTCAATTTTCAGGTCTTGCAGTCTATCCCAAAGCGGGTGTCTGCTATCACCCCTGCTGACCGAATGAGATGGGGGAGAAGTTATGAAAAGGTTTACGCACAGGTAGGAATAGTACTGGAGTGTTGACAAGGACGTGACAGGAAGGAGAAGGAGCAGAAATTAGCAGATGGATGGGCAGAGTGAAGGGAAAAGGAAGGGTACAGTGAGGATTTGATAAGACACTGTAAACAGTGATGTTCAATTGTAATTCATGTTATGAGACAAAATGTACATGAATTATGGAACGAAAACCAATTAAAAAAACAAACAAAATCCCTGCCCCCAAATCCTTCCACTCTTGTCCTCATAGCAATCCTTACAGCATCTCGTAATGGAAATGGAAGGAAATCCTTTAATCTAATATCCTATGTAAGGACACTGGGGCTCAGGGAAGCCTGTGCTTGGCAGAGGCCAATGTGACAACGCACTCAGGTGCCTGCATTCCTTGTCCAATTCAAAAACACGCCGTATGTTTCGCCTAGTCTTTCCAGATGCTCATGAATGGCGGCCCAGGAACGTCATGGTTGGTGATGGCTCTATGTCCGCCTCCCTCAGAGCTATGGAAACACAGGAGGCCCTTCCCCAAGGGATGCTTTCTGGATCTTATTTCTACTTGTTTATAAATAGCAGATTCAGGGGTTCTCGGGATCGATGAGGAAAAACAATAGGCTTCCGAGGGGTCCTTCCAGTTTACAAAAAATGAAACAGGAAGAAACCCTGGAGACACCCAGATAGCCACAAGCTCCTGCAGAAGGAGCTGAAGAAACTAAATCATTGCATATGGCACCCTTTTCTCCCTCAAACCTCTCCCCAAGCACATTGAGGACTCTGTTCCTTTACCTTCACTGGGCAACCTGCAGGGAAGGCAGGGTTGGTTTCCATACCATCTTTCTTAGTTTTCAGCAGTTCTTATAATACAGCATGGTGGTTAAGTGTGGTGACGGGGAGTGGTGAACTACTTGGATTCCCTACTTGCTGCTTCCCCCTGGCTCCAACACTTGGGTGAGTTATTTTCCTCTGTGCCTCAGTTCCATCATCATAAGATTAGGTTCATGAGAAAGAGTCCTTATGTCATGGGTTCACTGTGAGAATTAAATTGTTGTTGTGTGTCTTTGAGTTGGAACCGACTCATAGCTCATCCTCCAGTGGGTTTTCAGAGGCAGTTAACTACACAGGAGAAGACTGCCAATCCTTCTTCTGTGGAGAACTGGTGGATTCAAACCACATGTCTTTGGGATTGAAGTGCAGCTTCTTATCACAAGGCCACCAGAACCCCCTGGAGAATTAGATACACTAGGAAGAATAAGCAATCTCATGATAAATGGAGAAAATATTGAAGCTGTTGAGTGTTAGATCTTACTTGGATCTGTAACTGATGTCCGTGGAGGTTACAGCAGTTAAGATATCAAATGATAGAATGTGTTGTGCAAATCTCCAAGAGACTTCTTCCACGTTTTAAAAACCAAAAATGAAGAGGAAGGTTCATCTGAGCCAGGCCATAGTCTTATCAATTGCCTCACATGCATGAGAAAGTTGGACCATAAATAAGGACGATCAAAGAATTGAGGCCTTTGATTTGGTGCTGGTAAAGAACACGGAATATACTATGAGCTGTCAGGAGAATGAACAAGCTTGTCTTGGAAGAATTACAGCCAGAATGCTCCTTAGAAGTAAGGATGGTGAGATTCTGTTTCACATACAGACATTGATTAAACTGTACGGGCCTCCCTCAAAAAAAATGTATGCAATGATATAATATGAAAGCTATGTAACTATTCCGCATGATCTGATAAACCATTTAGTTGGAAAAGGATTAGAGAGAGGCTTCTTTAAATTTTTTTTATTTTTTATTAAGTTTTGTGTGCGTGTACCGTCAAATCAGATCTGACTGGTACAGGAGGAGATTGCCCCTCCTTCCCCAGCAGAGCATCTGGTGGATTCGAACCGTGCACCTCTGGGATTGTAGTTGCAGCTTCTTGCCACTAGGCCACCAGAGCTCCCTTAGAGAGAGGCTTTAAGAGAAGTTTCGCTAGGGTGTGACTCATAACATCTTTTATCTCATAAGAGATGAATGTTGTTGTGTATTGTGCACTTGGAACTCACTCACAGCCTACGATCTGGGCAGGTCTTCAGAGGTAGTAAATTGCGTGAGAGGAGGTTGACCAGCTTTCTCCCTCAGAGCAGCTGGTGGATAAATGGGGAGGGAAACTAGTACATAAAAGGGACCTCAGGACCAAGAAAGAATCATCACAAGTAAAGCATAATCATTCTGGGCTCAGGCCCCTGTCCTGTGAAGCCTTTGACACCAGAGAAGGGCAAGACACAGGGAGATTTCCAAGTAATGCCTGGCCCACAGACACTGAAGGAAACAAGAAGCTTCTGACAGATGAGAGAGAGAGAGAGAGAGCGAGCAGCGAGCCTTTCTAGTCTCTTAAACAGAGAATAAATTTCTGTTTATTGAAGTTATCCACTTGTAATACATCCATTATAGCAGCACTAGCCCTGGGGGCGCTGTACAGAGGGAGGCCCACCGATAACCCAAAGATGTCGCCTCTCTGGAGGTTTGGACCCCCCCACCCCCCGCAAGCTCTGCAGGAGTACAATGGACAATCTCCTCCTGTGCAACTTTTGGCTCCTGAGGATCTGCTAGAGGGTGACTTATGAGTCATTTCCAACTTAACAGCAATGAGTTTGAGTGAAATAACTAAGACGTAAACTTTGGACATGTAATCAGGAGAGACCAGTTCCTGAAGACGGATATCATTAGAGGATTGGCAAAAAAGAGAAAGACTCTCCAGAAGATGGATTAATACAGTGGGCTCAAATGTAACAAAGATTCTAAGGACGGGACAGAGCTGGACATCAAATTTAGAAGAGTGTCTGGCACATGAGAAGCAGAGTTATTTATTATTGCTTACACAGTTGGGAGCATAGCTAAGAACCTTCCTGCCCCGTGAAGTCAGAACTGACTCAGAGCTGATTTTGGAGACAATAAATCGCACTGGAGGAAACTGCCTATCATTCTCCCACAGAGCAGTTGGTGGATTTGAACCACCTGCCTTTGGATTGGGAGTTCAATTCCTTATCCACTAGGTCACCAAACTAAGGGAGAGTAATTTTTTTAAATGCATTATAAACATATTGAAACCACAGAGAAAAGGCAAAAACTGAAGTTGGGACATTTAACTGAACACTTTCTTGGGTTTTGGTTTTGTTTTGTTTTTTTTTTTCAGCAAGTCAATGTGATCAATCAATGTATCAAAGGGTCAGGGAGACAAGATTGTTTTTAGATTTAAAGAAAGATAAGAAATAATACCTATTGTCATCCATGAGAATCTGATGCATAGAAACCCTCCACTGGGTTTCTAAGGCTGTAACTCTTTTTATGAGGAATTGTCCATCATTCTCTCAAAGAGCAGCTGGTGGATTCAAACCACTAACCACTGGATTAGACGCTCACAACACACGATGCTTAAGCATTGATACCTTGAATTGTGGTATTGGTGAAGAATAGTGAATATATCATGGATGACCAAAGGGACAAACAAATCTATCTTGAAAGAAATGCAGACAGAATGTTCCTCAAAAGCAAGGATGTTACAACTTGATCTTATATGCTTTGGTATGATATCAAGAGAGGTTAGTCCCAGGAGGACATCACGCATGTACAGTATAGAATCAGTGAAAGACAAGATGACTCTTAATGAGATGGACATACAGAGTAACTACAATAAATGGGCTTAATAGGCAGGGTTTTGTTTTGTAGCACATACGGTCACTATGTTGTTGTTATGTGAAGTCAAGTACAACCCACAGTGACCCTGTGAAAAAGAGACATGAATCCTACCCTGTCCTGTGCCATCCTCATCATCTCTGACACACTTGTACCCATTGTTGCAGTCATTGTGTCAATCCATCCGGTGGAGGATCTTTCCTTCTTTCACTGACCCATCACCTCTCCAAGGGAAAGCCCTTCTTTAAAACATGAGGGAGCAGAGAGCATTATGCTAAGTGAACTGACTCAGTCTCATAAGGACAAATAGTGTGTAAGACCATTACTGTAGCAATAGAAAGATAACTAGTAAAACGTGCATGAGGATCCAAGGGGGGAGGGTGGGAGCAGAAGGGTGAGGATGGGTGATGGAGAGGAGGGAGGTGGGGGAGGCAATCATAGGGTCACACTATTTGATGGGTGGAGGGAGGGGTGAGTAAAGGAAACGGGAAAGATCCAGTGTGAAAATCAATCAACGTATACGATCTTTGTAAGTAAACCAGTATTAAAAAATGTATTTAAAAAAACCCCACAAGACAGCAACAACAACAAAAAAACATGTCCAACGTATGTGAGACAAAATTCTTCACCCTTGCCTGTAAGGAGCCCTCGGGTTTCACCTTCTCCAAAACAAGTATTTGTTCTTTTGGCAATCCATGGGATAGTCAGTTCTCATCCCCAGCACCACAACTCAAAGGCATCGCTTCTTCTTCTGGCCTCCTCATTCATTGTTCACCTCTCAGAAGCTCAGCTAGTGCCTGTAAAGTCCAGGGCTTGGAGCAGATGCTTTTTAGTCTTCAAACTGACATCACGGACACTACAACTCAGAGTCGATGACACACACCAGCAACAACAAAGAAACAAGACAATCAACCTCAATGAATGGTCCTTGATTTAGAACAAACCAGTTCTAGAAGAGATTTTTTTTAAGGACATCTGGGAGGACATTTGACTATGGATATTGTATTAGAGAACGTTAAGGAGTTATTCTTAATTTTGCCAGATGTGACTCTAATATTATAGTTGTTGTTGGTGGTGGTGGTGTTGTTGTTAGGTGCCGTCGAGTCATAGACAACTCATAGTGACCCTATGAACGAAAGGCCTGAGCACTGTTCATAGAGTTTCTGGAGGCAAGTCATTTCAGAATTGGATGCCACTCCTGCTTCCAAGCTTGTTTTAATCGGGAGCTCCACCAAAAACTGTCCACCATGGGTAAGCATTATCACATTTGGCACATCAGTGTCACAGTGTTTAGCATCACAGTAACCACGAGTTACCTCTGTACAGCAACAATAATATTACAATATTATGGTGGTGGTGGTTGTTGTTGTTGTTATGTGCTGTCAAGTCATTTGCGACTCATAGTGACCCTATGTACAACAGCCCTAAACTCTGCTCTGTCCTGTGTCAATCACACTGCCTCCAATACTATACCCATCCCAATTACCCCAGTCACTGAATCAATCCACCTCATAAGAGGGCCTTCCCCTCCTGCACTGTCCCTCCACCCTCCCAAGCATGATGTCCCTCTCCAAGGACCTGTTCCTCCTTACAAGATGTCCAAAGTATGTTAGATGGAGCCTCAGAATCCTTGCCTTCAAGGAGCCGCCCAGTTTGACCCTTTCCAGGATGAATCTGTTTTACTAGCAGTCCAATACTCTTCTCCAGCATCACAGCTCAAAGGCATCAATTCTCCTATCCTCCTTAGTCATTGAATATTATGGTTAGGTAAGAAAATATCTTTTAGAGACACTAAATATTTAAAGATAAAATATCACAATGACAGTAACTTTAAAATACTTCACTCAGAAGAAAACAGTGCTATGCAGCAAATATAGCCAACTGTTAACAAGTATTAAATCTAAATGATGGGTTTATAGGTATTCATAATACTTGTCTCTCTTGTGTATGTCGGGTATTTTTCATAACAAACAAAACACGCTTATTATAAAAAATTAAAAACGACAGACAACATGCCAATGAAAATGTAATAACTCTCCTACCTGGAGAAAAATCACTAGTAATGTTTTGATGAATCTCTTTCCAGGTTTTGTGAGTTTAAACATCACTGCCATCACAATCACATGAAGTTCTGGAGCCTGAAGCTCTGGTGGCGTAATCCATAGGGAGTTTTCCTTCGGACCCAAAGGCTGTGTCGCTCTGGAAGTTCTAACCCACCAACTAGTCCGAGGGGAAAAGATGAACAATCTCCTCCCATGCAAATTACAGCCTTAAAAAAAACCTGCTAGAAGGGAGCTTTGGTGGCCTCGTGGCAAGAAGCTGCGCTGCAATCCCTAAGTCATGTGGTTCGAATCCACCAGAGGCTCCGCTGGGGAAGGAGGGGCAATCTTCTTCTGTGCCAGATGCATCTGATTCGACAAACAAAACAAAACAAAACAAAAACCCTGCTAGAAGGTCAGCTATGAGTCCGTTCCTATTCAACAGCAATGGTGGGGGGAGATTTGAGAGTCCTAAGTGAAATATTTGCCATAAGATAAACATTTCCTCGGTTCTTAGAAAATCTTTGCAAATGCCCCTTTTTCATGACTGGAGAATATTGCTTTGAGAATCAACCAGAAAACCTTTAAACGTCTCTATCATGAAATTGGAATTAAAATGGTTAACAGTAAAGATAACGGTGGTGGTTATTATTCATTGAGCACTTACTCTATACTTGGTGCTCTAACACACATCTTTTCTCTTTTCCATCTTAACAAACTGTGAAGCAGCTGGTGTAGAACAGATACTCAGAAAAGGGAAGTGACTTCCTCAAGGTTACACAGCTAGGAAACAGCAGAGCCTAGGCGGGGAGGTACGCATGTGTGCTCGTGTGTTTACCTCCACTCGTGTATTCAATCACCAAACATGGGCAGGGGCTGAACTCTGTCACATCCATAGTGTGACCTCTTCAGTGCACTGGTTTCCCTCTCTGTAAAATGAAGATAACAACACAACAGTCCCTTTTCAGAGAGTTGTGAGACTTAAAGGAGCTCATTTATGTCCAGAATTGAGACCAGCACCTGGTCCTTTGCAGACCTGCTACAGGTTTAAAATTGCTACAAACCAGAAGCCCCCAGAGTGGTGGAGTCCTGAGTCAGTGAGGCCTGCTTTCCTTCTGCACAGCAGGTGTTAGAGCCAAATCCCTGCCTTCTAGTAAGGAGTCTTCCTTCCCAGAAAAGAAGAAGAGAAAAAAAAAGGGAGCCCAGACAGGCCAAAAAAAGGGGAAGGGTAGGGGTAATTTATTACTGATAATTAATGACACCAGAATCCTTTTAATATTCATATTATTTATTCTTAGCCCTGCCTGCCTGCACCGGCAATAACAGTTTGTTGTTAATGAGACTGGGAGCATTTTTAAATCAACTTAATTGACATTTTTATGGTGTTCAGCAGGCCCTCAACATGGGATTTTCAGCAAGGGAGCTGAGTAAGAGCAATGGGAAGGTGAGGCTCCATGTGACCAGATGCCAAGGGGAAGGTAGGTGGAATCTAGTGGTGACCAGAGCCATAGGGAACATCACTAAGGAGCAGCCAAAACAAAGGGCAGAAGGGCATCTTGACACCCAGTTGTCACCAGGAATCCTGTGCCATGGCTCTTGCCTCGTCTCCACTTCCCTCCCATCACAGTTACACCCCACATCTCACCCTTATCCAGAAGACTCCACCATCAGAGTGTAATCTTAATCACTCAGTGTCTCAGTTTCCCCGTATGTAAAATGGGCATGATAATAGCCCCTTCCTCACAGGACTATTATAAATGGTGGTGGTGTTATGTACCATCGAGTCCGAATTAACCCACAGCTGACCATTCAGTAGGTTTAAAGAGGCAATAAATTGCATGAGAGGAGAGTTCTCAGCTGTCTCGCACCAAGAAGCTGGTGGATTCGAACCATGAGTGGTGGCAAAGCTGAGCGGCTCCTTACCAATAGGCTACCAGAGTTCCCTATGAGTGTTAGTTGAATTACTGTATCGGGAATTTACAGTGGCGGTGGTGTGCGCTACCAAGTCAATTCAGACTCACATTGGTGCCGTCCAACAAAGCAGAAGTTCCTCCCATCTGGTAATTTGCTATTATCATTTATTTTTGTTGTGAGGTCCCTGGGAGATACAAAGGGTATGCATTTGACTTCTAGCTTAAAGGCTGGTTGGAGGTTCCAACTTTTCTTCCACAGAAGAAAGCCCTGACCAACTGCTTCTGTAAAGACTCCAGCACACAGGGCACCATGAGTCATAAGCAACTCTCCGGCAACTAGTTCACTTTCGTTTGGAATTGGCTGATGTCCCTGAAATTAATCTGATAAGATCCTCATAGGTGGCTGTAACACTGTTTGCGAACTATTCTAGATTACCTCTTCTTTCTTGCAAGAACATTTTCTAGGTCCCACTCCTTTGGATTCACATTTGCAGTGTGATTTGTTTGAGCCAATTGTATGTTGATGCAACTAACGTGTGAGACTCATCGTTAACTCAACAGTGCCTAACAACATTTATTCATTTATTGATTGCTATCTAATATTTACTGATTGCTTACTCTGATCCAAGTAATCTATAAATATTATTTCATTTAATCCCCTAAACAGTCCTATGAAATAGTTATGGTGATAATGATGATAACGTCTATTTTCAGAATGAGGATACTGAAACACTTAATTCTAAATAAGTGGGACAAAGCTCCCAGTGAGGAGATGTGGACTCCTTAAAAAATGAAGATTTCTAGGTCCACTCCAGACCTGCAGAATGGGTAGAATTCTCAGATAACCCCAAGAACTCTGCCTTCCAGTGTTACACCCTGAAAAACCATTTCCTCTGAATATGGCTAGAACCTGGGACTTGCTTCTAGGCAATTTGTAGTTGTTGTAGTGCACCATCAGGTGGGAACTAATCCATAGCTGACCGTCCAGCAAGTTTTCAAAGGCAGTAAATTGCATGGGAGGAGACTGCTTATCTGGCAGATTGGAGCCATGTACCTTTGCGTTGCCAATTCCTTACCACCAAGCTACCAGAGCTCCATTGGCAACTTAATATATCAAACATGATGAGCTATTTTACTCTTACTAGGTTCCATTATATAAAACTCATTCTTAGAAGACTAAAGGAAAGAATAGGGAAGAAAGAAGCACACACAGATGGTTTTGCTGACTTTAAAGCAGTCCATAGGCCCAGCTGGAAACCCTTCATGGAGGGGGACACGTGGTATGGAACTGTGGGTGGCTTCTAGGACCTGAGGGGCAGCTTCCAGCTGACAGCCAGTATGAAGCCAAGGCCCTCAATGATAGAATTGCAACGACTTTAATTCAGCCAACACCTGAACGAGCTTGAAAGTAATACTTCCCTAGTCAAGTTTTCCAGTAAGAACATTGCCTGCCCCTAATGACTCTGGTCTAAACTGGGCAGCCCTGGAACTAACCAGAACATTCCCACCCTGGAGCAGTGGTGAAGGTGCACTGGAGCAAAGAACTGCCCATCTGTGCGCTCCTTGAATTGGAAGCTATAACTCAGACTTGAGGGGAAAGAGTTCTTGATACATTTCTTCTGGGCTACTGACCACTTCATAGTAACGACTGGGCTTCCCCTGGATACAGAGAGCTCACTATATCCATGGGCACTGGTGACAGTAAGGATCAGGTTATGTATACACAGGGCTCTGGTCCAGCCGTGAGCACTCGTGCTGCATTAAGTGCTGTCTCTAGAACAGCACTATGAGTTTACATGCAGCACAGAGCTGCACGCTGCACAGGGAGCTTGCAGCTGGTATAGAACTGGGTGTTGTATCTGGTGTTCACATCTGACCTCACATTGACAGTAGGGGTTGTTTTTTTTCACCAGATACGTCGGAATAATGCTCTGAAAATTTTGACATTCACTTGTGGGGTGGGGGGACGGGAGCTCCTCATAGTCCTGTAAACAACCTCCTCTTCTGTTTATTTAGCCGAAGTTGGCTTCTGTGGAATAACCCTGATGAGTACAACCACACTGTACCTACTCAGGGACAGTCATTGTCAATGTCATGGTGTACAAATTTCCAGATCCTTTTCTGACCATCCTGAAACTAATACTTTTTCCCCTTTAAAATTAGAATTACACTTTACATAATGTTTTATAACCTACCACAATTTATTTGAGCAATTCACTCATTTAAGAAAAAAAGCATAAAGCTTTTCTCAACCAATCTCCTATTTTTGAACACTCTGATTGTTCCAACAAATCTTTGATTGTTTCTAACTTGCACATTGTTTCTACTTCTTTCAAAGAGTGGGACTATTAGACTGACAATGGATCACAAGGAAAGGAAGGTTCCTCCCCCCACCACCAGCTCCTTAAGACAGACAAAGTATTAATCTAACCTCCAGCTTTTTGACTGCTTATTATATGCCAGGCACAATCGATTATAAACTCTTAAGATGCATGATTTAATCTAATCTTCACCACAGTCAAGGTAATATGAATGAAAGTAATAGGATGACTCCCACTTTTCAGAAGGGAAAACTGAGACCCAGGATAAGTCAAATATTTATCCTCTCTTACACTGACCTTTCTAAGTATGATGTCCTTCTCCAAGGATAGAAGAAGAATTCATGCCTTTGAGTTGTAATTTGGAGAAGAGTACTAAATATCCCATGAACTGGCAAGAGAATAAACATGTTTGTCTTGGAGAGAGTAAGACCAGGGTATTATTCTATGGCGTCAAGGATGTTGAGAAGTCATTTGTAATTAAACAAAACAGAACAAACCAAACCCACAATTACCACAGAGGCCATGTTTCAACAATGAATTTCAAAACTGACAAGACGCATCAGTATTCTCAGCTTTTACAAGCACACTGTAGATTTCCTACTCTTCCCCCACCCTTTCTTCTTGTTGTTAATTGCTGTCAAGTTGAACACTACTCATAGCTACCCTATGAACAAGAGACCTGAACCCTTTCTATAACTATCGTTGTTTCTCTAAGTTCATAGAGTTTCCAAAGGCATGTGGTTTAGGAAGTGGATGTCACTCCTGCTTCCAAATCTGTCTTAATCTAGGGGCTCCACCAAATACTGTTTACCATGGGAAACCATTATGACATTTGACACACCAATGGCACAGGGTTCAGAATTACAGCAACACCAGGTTGCCTCAGTACATCAAATTGACAGACCAGAGCTGTGCCACTTAAAGAATGTTCCTCCAAAATATAACACCAACTGACTTTTTAAATACAAAGGCCCTCCATGAGATTGTGTTGACTCTAAACAAGAGGCTTAAATAAAAAAACAACCAAATGAGCAGAAATTTATTTTATCACAATTATGGATGCTAGAAGCCCATATTAGGTTCTTTTTTAAAAAAACATTATTATTATTATTATTATTATTATTATAGTTTATTTACAAACATTCAAATACATTGTTTTCCTGAACAAATTCTTCCAATTTCCCTCACCCCTGCCTGCCCATCGAATTGTACAATCCCCTGTTAGGCTCTTGATATGTCACTACCGTCTTTTTACACTAGCCCTGGGTGTTCCTTGGCTTCTTATTATGGTTAGTTATGCTCTGTGTATGCAATTTTAAAATACTGTCAATAGATATTTTATGTTATTTCTTAGTGAATGTGTCACTTCCTGAGAGAATCCAAACTGAAATCTTATTGTGTTATGAAGTCAAATAACAGCTGTCCAGTTTGACACCATTAAATCATTCTTTCTAGTTGCAAAAAAAAAAAATTTATCCAAGGTCACAGAGCCTGGAAGTATCGAGTCAGGATTCAAACCCATTCTTCTAACAAAAATCTTTCCACTCTTGAGTAGGGAAAGAAACCCCATCTCTTGTGTATGCTTAAAAACACCCACATAAGAAGAGCTCTCTTAAGGAGACATCCCCAACTCCTCCAACACTTGTCTTGAATGCCTGTAAGGTATACATCTAGAATCCTCTCTATTTCCTATTACCCTTCCCGGCCTCTCTCCTCCTCTCCAAGATAAACTCAGCCAGAGCTGCAACTAGGCATGCATACATGCCGACTCTCCCTCCCCTAGAATCTACTTCAGACATTGCTAATCTATCATGTCCTTTGTTTCTGATAGACCTAGGCAGGTCCTCAGAATCTTTCTTAACACTGTACTCCAGATAGTCACTATCAATCATCAGAGTTGACATGTAAGAAGAAACTCTTTTGCCATCCCAACTCTAGACTCTGAGCTCTCAAGAGCATCATCCATCTCCTTAATAAAAAGAATAATAATAACAGCAGCAGCAACAAACATCCTGTGTGCCTTTAACGTGCTTCAGATACTGCACTTAGTGGTTTATATAGAATCGCTCATTTCAGTGATTAAAAGGCAGGGATTTAGAATACTCATTTCTCAGAGGAGGAATGCTCCAAGGAACAGGAAGGCTTAAACAATGCCTGAAAAACCACACTGACAGAGTGAAGGTTGCAACCTGGCTGAGGAAAGCCACACTTAACCACCATGTCACATCCCCACAATCTCTGTCTGTGTCCCTCAGCTCAAGGCAGTGTCTGGCATGCAACAAGCACATAACCAGCAGTTCGGGAACCTCCATGGGACCCTCAGTGTCTGGCCCAAGGGTAGAAGGACAAGGCAGGACCAGCCTCTGGAGCCCCATGGAAGCTGGGCTAGAGCCTAGCTCTAAACCAGGAAGGAAGAACTGCCTCCCTGCTTCTCAGCCTGAGAGTCAAATCTTCCAAGATTATAATTATCCTGCTCGCCCCACCCACGGCTCTGCTTCTCCATGGAGCCATGCTCACAGGCCTGGGGGCTCCAGAGGAGAGGGGGCGGCTGGGGGCTGGCAGAAGAGGGGTTCTCTTAGTCAGAGAGCAGGAGGAAGGAGGGGGAGGAGGCTGTACCCTGCAGGAGTGGGGGAGCCATAGAAGGAGAGAGACAGAGGTCACACACTCCCTTGAATGCTCAGAGGTGAGTTGGGAGGTGACACCCCACATCTTGTAAGCATCCCAGCAAAGAACCAGGGATTAGGAGTCTTACCCAGTTTCACCCTTGAAAAGTCACAAGATCTTAGAAAGTGCTTGTCTCTCGGGACTGTATTTAGCCAAAGTGATCATCCCAGAGGTCCTGTGAGTCAGATGTTCTCTAACTGGTATGGTTCTTGGGAAGGAAACAAATTCACCTCCCTTTTCCCTCAGGTCTAGCTTGGAGGTGCTTGGACATGACTTCTCTCTGCTCTCTTCACCATTTTCACTGTCCTATGCTGATGCTTGAGTTATCTGTGACAGCTAGTCAGTTCTCAATTCTTCCTCCACCAGAACTGGGCTTTGAATGAATTCTTCCCACTTTGGCCATGATCAACAAAGTAGAATGGGGAAAGACCAGAATATGGAAAATATGGTGCATGGAGCAATAACCAGAACTAGAAAATCAGGGATAGGCTGACCCCCTCCTAGAAACGTAGCCTTCCTCTTATGAACAAGGGCTGTGCACATGTTGCACAGTAGACAAATTTCTTGACAGTCAGAGTCTGAAACTACAGAGCCCAGCTCAAAGATGGCAGCTGTACTTACCACTTTGAATAATTGTTGTTGTTGTTGTTGTTAAGTGTCGTTGAGTTATAGGCGACTCATAGTGACCCTATGAATGAAAGTCCTCAACACTTGCGTGACTTTCATCCTCTCTCCAGGTTCACAGGGTTTCCAGAGGCAAGCTATTATGGCTTCCAAGCCTGTTTTAATCGGGGAGCTCCACCAAACACTGTCCACCATGGGTAACCATTCTCGCATTTGACACATTAGTGTCACAGTGTTCAGCCTCACAACCACCACGAGTTACCTTTGTACAGCAAGTGGACATACCAGGGCTATACAAACTAGAAGAATGTATGAAGAATAAGAATAAGAATAAGGAGTAAGAGTAAGAAAAAAATAAAATAAAATAAAAAAAAGAGTAAGAGTAAGACTAAGACTAAGAATACTTGGTAATAAAAACAATCCTATCTACCAGGCTCCTGAAAGTGCTCTTCTCTGAGTGTCCCAGTACAGAACTTCAGGCAATCATTGTTGTCATTCTGGTTAGTGTTCCAGGCATCCACATTTTGCAAATTTTAGTTCATCCTGGTCATACTATGTTGCCATCTGGCCTTCCCTAGGGAGCTTTGATGGTACGGTCTATAGTGACCTGTGCTGTTAACCTAACGGCTGCATTTCTCCAGTAGTTCAAATCCACCAGAGGCCCCACAGGAGGAAAATGGCCAGTCTTACTTATGTGATTTACAGTCTTGGACACTCAAGGACGGGCCGTGATGAGTCGAAACCCACTCAGTGCCAGTGAGAGAGAGAAGGGGAGCTCTGGCCGGGGAGTCCATGGGAAGTTGTGCTAACTCAAAATCTATGCTTTTCTGGAAGTTCAAATAAACTAACTACTCTGCAGGAGAAAGATGGAGAATCTGCTTCTGTGTGAGTTAAAGCCTTGGAAACCAGCTGGAGAGTCGGCTATGAGTCAGAACCAACTTGACGGCAATGGGGGAGAAAGAGAGAGAGAGGAAGTCACGGAGGGGAGGGGAGGAGGAGAGAAAATAAGGAGCCCTAGATACAGTCCATGGTCTTTGCAATCACTTGCTATGCATCAGAGAGCTGGACAATGACTAGGGAGGATAGAAGGAGAATTGATGCCTTTAAGCTGTGGTGCTGGAGAAGAGTATTGAATATACCATGGACTTCTAGGAAAATGAACAGGTTTGTCCTGGGGAGGGTGAAGCCGGGCTGTTCCTTGGAGGCAAGCATTCTAAAGCTCCGTCTGACATACTTTGGACATGTTGCAAGGAGGGATCAGTCCTTGGAGAGGGATGTCATGCTTGGGAGGATGGAGGGACAGCGCAGGAGAGGAAGACCCTTGATGAGATGGATTGATTGAGTGAATTGAGTAATGTGGGTAGGTGTGTCAGAGATGGTGGGGTTGGCACAGTATAGGGCAGAGTTTAGGGCTGTTGTACATAGAGTCCCTGTGAGTCACAGATGACTCAATGGCACATAACAACAACAACAACAATTAAGGTATTCAGGTGCGAACCTAGAGGTCAGTAGTTCAAATCCACCCACCACTCTGCAGGAAAATGTTGACACAGTCTGATTACATAAAGATACAGTATGTATGGATTAGAAGACTCGGGAGCAGTGAGCATGAAGAAAACAATCCAGCCTCTTCCAATATGCACCTTGTGGATTAAGGACGAGTGGGGAGCGAGGCAGCAAGAAGGATGAGAGAACGCGGGTGGGGAGAAGAGAAGCCGGAGAGCTTTGTCTCAGAAGGGCCAGGCTGCCAAGAATCTGCATTTCTAGCCTCTTCTGCCCATGGCCAGCTGCTATGCATCTCCTTTCAGGCTAGGCCAAAGGGCAAAAGGAGCAAAAACGCAGCAAAAGAGATTCAAGGTAGACATAGTGGGGAAACTTCCTGACCTCAGTGGAATTTGGTCCAACACAAGGACATAGTGGAACCTGGGCACCTTTGTTTCTGCAGGGAGTCCCTTGTCCACTTGACCAGAGGCTTTCAACACCCTATGCCATCTTCACTCAGAGCAGTGTGTCTGGTTCCCAAGCACTTGACATCATCCCTTCTTACGCTTCCAAGACCCTCCACAATTCCTCTCCTGGAACCACAAGAGTCACACAGTGGGGTCTCCACGCACAGGC
Organism: Elephantulus edwardii; assembly: GCF_000299155.1. NCBI lineage: Eukaryota > Metazoa > Chordata > Mammalia > Macroscelidea > Macroscelididae > Elephantulus > Elephantulus edwardii. The sequence continues at coordinate 1,139,233 of NW_006399912.1, read as the reverse complement.
ACCCTGCAATGGCAGGGGGTGTTACACTGTAGACTGATAATCCACCATCAATGGTCTATGGCCTGGGCCTCCATGCTTTGGAGAGACAGTTCTGAAACATATCCTGATGGTCCTTCCAAGGGTCCCCAGGAGAAAATGCCCTAACCACTTAGCACAAAACATACCCTTGCTTGGCTTCCTTCCCTATCTGTCTCTCTCTGTCTGTGCTCCCTCACTCCTGCTCCTGGAAGTTCAAGTAAAATTCCTGCACCTGCATCCTCATCTCAGGGTCTACCTTCGCTGCATCACAAGCCAGGGAACAGCTCTATGGCACAGGTCTCAGGTGTCACCTTGTGCCTTCTCCAGGATGCCCTCACTGGCCTTCACCTTGATACGGCCTCTCTTTATTCTATCCAGTGTCTTATTTGATGGGAAACTGGTTGTGTACCATTTGTTCCTCAGCTTGCCCCTTTGCTCAACTCCAAGATACTCACAGACTGGAACGGTCTCCTAGCCACCCAAGTGGAAAGTGGCCTAAAGCCAGTCACCATCAAGTCAGTTTCAACTTGTAGCAGAAGACTGCCTGTCCTTTCTTCCTAGTGTCTCTGGGTGAATTCAAACCACAAGTTTCTCAATCAATGCTTACCCATTTGTGGCCCTCAGTGACTCCGTAGTGGCTCAGAACACCCTTTATTTTCACTCCAATTGTGGTCACTATTACTAACTGCCTCATGGGCTCTGATAGACTGTCCATTGATGTTTTCATTTATAGAAGGTACTGACTGAGAGTTTAGGTATTAAAAATTATCAGTAGATTGTAATCCCAAAGGTGCATGGTTCAAATCCACCGGGTGCTCTGCCAGAGAAGGAGGGACAATCTCCTCCTGTACTAGTCAGATCCTATTTGATGGTACACACACACACACACACACACACACACACACACACTTATCAGTGGGGACCAAATAGCCATCAAAAAATTATAGGATTTTAAAAGTATGGTACATTCACACAATGGAATACTATGCAACACTAAGGAGCAACGATTTCTTAAAATACTATACAGCATGGGAGAGTCTAGAGAGCATTATGCCGAGTGAACTAACTTAGTTTCATAAGGAAAAACACTGTATGAAACCACTATTGTAAAAATAAAAGGATAATTAGTAAGAAAGGGAGGAGGGTAGGGAAACCAAAGGATGGAGTTTGGGGAGAGGAGAAAATCACTAGGATGGTGAATAGAGGGAAAGGGTGCAGGAAGCAGGAAAGACCTAATGGTGGCCTGAAAAGACCCCCATTATTATTGATCTGTTCCTAATAGTAGGCAAAGCTCAATGGGGATTAATTTTATAAAGGACAAGGTATATGAATGACTGTATAAAACACAATGTGAATGAAGGAATGTTTGAAATAATGTGCATTAATGAAACACAAGGTACATGATCTGCATACAAATAAATATAAAATTTTTAAAAATTACTTGTGGGCTTAATAATGAAAGTAACAGGGCAAAATGCCATATTCATTCAGTAACTGACTACACTACAGCCACTTACAATTTTAGTCTATTTCATTATTATTATAATCATAATGTTTGCTGAGCACTTAGTGCTTACTGTATTCTGGGCTAAAAGCCTTGCAGGCATTATCTCCCACAACCACCCTACAGTAGAGGTGCTGGCATCATTACCATAAGCATCCTCATTATTATTATATACATTATTATTATTCCCATTTTATAAATGAAAAATTTGAGTCTTTGGCCATACCAGCTAATGTAACCTTTGAGGTAAAGAGTAAATATTATATTTATTTAATATACTCAATGATTTATTCAATATCAGAGTGTTTAAATAGGGGTGTGGAAGGGAAGAAAACTACAGTATTAAAATGTAATTCACCGCCATCTCTGGGCAATGGGATTATGAGGATACCACTTTTCTCTGGGTCTAAATTGGATGGTTATTATGGGCAACTCACGCCTGAAGGTGGACTCTCTGTAGGTCTGACTCCTTGGCTCTGAGCTGCAGGTGCCAGAGCCTGGGATCCTACGGGTCTTTCCAGGTGAGGGATTCTTGGATCCAACGACTCCTGCTCCAACAGAAGAACTGACCAGAGCCTAAGGCAGTGATGGGCCCACCAGCAGGCAGAAGGCGTGGTTACGCAGAGTTGGGTAACGGAAAGAACTTCCAAAAATGCCAACACAATCAAATTAAAAATGTACTGTGTTTCGGGGGCTTTTGTTTATTTGTTTGTTTTCACAAATGTCCTGTTACGAGCAAAGACTGCCGGAGTGTAGGACTAAGGCATCATGGAGCAAAACCTGAAAGGGCCTGATCTCCAGACTGCCAGACACGCAGGAAGAGCTCAGCCCCAGACGCTGAGGCTTGGGCACAGGGAAGCATTTGCTTGCTTAATGTCCTTCTGGTCATGTCGAGTAACCAGCATTGTAACTGAAACCAGGTGCAGAACATTTATCTAGGTTTTTCTAGCAGGCTGTGCTGTGGAGCATGTTGATACAGGGAGCCTCTTGGCAGTTTAGGGGTTCAGATGGCACACTATAAATCACTGAGTAATATGGCCCACCTATTCTTGGCCATCTAGCATCTCTGGAGATAGCCACAGACCAGCTGCAAAACAGCATCTCCTTCCACCAGCCAGAGAGGGCAGTCAGAGGCCATCCTGAGCCCCATGGCGTCACAGCCAGCCGTGCTTTAGACAGGACTTAGAGGCTAGAACCCAAGGCCCCTTTCAGGCTCATGGTGTGGAGACCTCTCCTGGGTACGGGACATTTTCCGATGTCTTCTAGAATCTGATTCTAGTCCAGCTGGCACCATGTCACTTCACAGACCATTGCTCCAGGAAAAATGCTAGTGAGAGAGATGAGGAAAGGTATGTCTCTCCCTCACTCCTGCACCTTACATTCTGGAAAAGCCCTCTGTCCACACCTGGTCACCCAGCAAAGAAGGGAAGGTTTGGGGTATTGGAGAAAACCAAACCTGAAATTCACCTCCATTCAATAAATATTTTTTAAAGCATATCACATGTGTCAGTATGTCACGTGAGCTGGATACTGTAAAGTCGACAAAGCAGATAGACAAGGCTCCTATTAATAGTCTAATAGGTTTAAATTCACCTAGAAGTGCCTCAGAAGAAAAGCCTGGCGACCTGCTGCTTAAAAATCCATCCTTGAAAATCCAAGGGAGTTGTTCTGCTCTGATCTGAGTTGGAGTTGACTAGATACTATACTGACTTAGGGAAGATGGGTAACGGACATTCAGACATGTTGCCCTCAAGTCCATTCTGACTCACAGTGACCCCATGTGACAGAACAGAAGTGCCCCACAAGGTTTGCAGAGGACATCTTACAGATGCAGACTGACATAATTTTCTCCTGGAGAGTAACTGGAAGGTTTCAACTGTTGACCTTTAGGTTTGCTTAATCACTGCAGCACCAGGGCTGCTTACTCAAAGACACAATTTCAGATAATTGAAAGAGAGGGTACAGGCTGCCTTAAGAGAGAACTGAGAGAATGGGAGATGGGAAGCTGGGGCGGAGTAACTGATGCAAGTAGAGTAAAGGGAAGGGAAACCCAAAAGAAGGGAATAGAGTGATGTGCAAAGGCACTGAGGCAGGAATGCTTGGCAACTTGTGAAAGCTGACCAAAGGCCAGAGTGGCTCGAATGCAGCAGTGTGGGAGATTAGAGGGGGATACAGTTAGAAAGACTGAAGTGCACTACAAAGCAAAGGAATTTGGATCTTCCTCCAGGTGTAACACTATGAGATAAATCCCCCAAGAACAGACTTTGTGGCCAGGAATTGGCATGGGTGATTTATGTGAGAGGTAAAGGCAGGGAGCCAGAAAGAGGAAGTAGGAGTAAGCAGGAAAGCCAGGATCATGGTCCTCATCAAGGCACTCTGGGCTGTGAGCTCAGTACTCCCCAGGTCTCCCCAGAAGTGTGGGAAGCCCCTAGATATTTCTCCAGATGAAGGCTCTTGTTGAGTACCATTGAGTAGATATTGACTTATAGAAACCCCAGTTGAAAGAGTAGAAATTTCCTAGACTAAAAGAATTATAAATTGTCTTTTCTCCCCCAGGGTCGCTAGGTGAGTTTGGACTATCAACTTTCTGATTGGCAGTTGAGAACTTAACCTTTGGTGCGACTGTGGCTCATTGAAGGAGGTGGGACAGTACCTTTACTCCATTGTCTAAGTGTTAAGGGACCACTGCCAGGCTGCACTTCCGCGCTGCACTTTTGTGTGAGCTGAGCAGTTCAGGCAGCATAAAAAAAGCCCTGCACACCTGAAGGAGGCCACTGCCAGCAAGATGTAGGCCCCGATCCCAACAGGGAGGGCCGCGGAAATGTGGGGCAGACCCTGAACAGGGCCTCTGCCAACAAAGGGGAACCCAAGAATATTCTACAAGTTAGAATCATCTCTGCCCAGCAGTCCACAAAAGAGAACACGAAAGAACTTTCACGTGTTTTAAGTACTTGCTAAGGTGCGTCTGATACAGGCCATGGTCTTTGCAATCACTTGTTATGCATCAGAGTTGGGCAATGACCAAGGAGGATAGAAGGAGAATTGATGCCTTTGAGCTGTGGTGCTGGAGAAGAGTATTGAATGTACCATGGACTGCCAAGAAAACAAACAGATTCATCCTAGAGAGGGTTAAACCAGGCTACTCCTTGGAGGCAAGGATTCTAGGGCTTCGTCTGACATACTTTGGACATGTTGTAAGGAGGGACAGGTCCTTGGAGAGGGACATCATGCTAGGGAGGGTGGAGGGACAGTGCAGGAGGGGAAGACCCTCTATGAGGTGGATTGATTCAGTGACTGGGATAATTGGGATGGGTGTGTCAAAGGCAGTGCGATTGGCACAGGACAGAGCAGAGTTTAGGGCTGTTGTACACAGGGTCGCTATGAGTCACAAACAACTCGACGGCACATAACAACAACAACAACATAAACACATGAAGGAGTTCTGATGGTATCCTACGTCACATGTTGTGCAGCTAACAGAAAAGTCAGTGGCTTCAAATGTCCAACCACAGTCAAGTGGATTGAGAAATGATGGTCCATTCACACGATGGAATACCACACAGCACACAGGAGCAATAATTTTGTAAATCACTACCTAACTTGGAAGGGACTAGAGAGCATTGTGCTAAGGGAATTAACTCAGTTCCATAAGGACAAATATGGTGTAAGACCATTATTGTAGAGCGTGCATGAGGATACAAAGGGGGGAAGAGGGAGGAGTGAGGATGGGCGCACAATTTGACGGGTGGAGGGAAAGGTAGGTAAAGGAAATGGGAAATATCTTGTGAGAAAAGCAAGGTATACAAACTTTGTAAGTAAACCAGTATAAAATAAATTTTTAATTTTAAATAATTTACAAAAAATGTCAGTGGTTTGAATCCAACAATGGCTTCTTCTTAAAAAGCATTATTATTCTTATTAAGTATTCTTATGATGATGATGGGTGTGTGTGTGTGTGTGTGTGTGTGTGTGTGTGTGTGTGTGTACCGTCAAATCGGATCTGACCGGTACAGGAGGAGATAGTCCCTTTTTCTCTAGCAGAGCATCTGGTGGATTTGAACCGTGTACCTCTGGTTTTGCAGTGCAGCTTCCTTCCACTAGGGACCACAGCTCCCTCCAACAATGACTTCTCAGAAGAAAGATGGGCTTAGGGTTTGGGTATAATTACATAACTGAAAATATCAATGGTACAAAACAGGGCAATATTTCATACCGTTGTTCATGGAGTCACTATGTGTGGGAACTAATCAAAGGCACCTAACTAAAACAGCAACAAGTGGAATCATCATAATAAAGAATCAATGACAACTTTCTATGCACTGTTAATAGTCTCTGAGTGGTACAAACTGTTAATGCAGTCAGCTGAGAACAGAAAGGTTGTGTTGCACATAGTTAATGTACTCAGCTGACAACAGAAAGGTTGAAGGTTCAAGCCTACCTAGAGGTGCATTGGAAGAAAGTGCTGGCATTGTCCTTTTGTAAAATCAACTATTGAAAACCCTATTTGAGCACAGTGTGACTCAGGTGGACATAGAATGGTCACACTCTTGCTGTTTTGTGCCACTGAGTCAGAACCAACTCACAGCTGACTGTTCACTGGGTTTTCAGAGGCAGTAAATCTCATTGGGAGGAGTTTGCCCATCCTCCTGAGTAGCAGCTGGTGGATTCAAACCACATGCCTTTGGGATTGCAGCACAGCTTCTTAGCACTAGGCTACCAGAGCTCACCAGACTCAACAGTATTTGAGTCGTCAGTGGGAGAAAAACGGACAGTCTCCTCACCCAATTTACAGCATGGCAAATCCAGTAGAGGGTCAGTTGTGAGTTGGTTCCAACTCCACGGCAATGAGCTTGAGTTTTTTTAAAAGGCACTGGTACCGAGAGATTTGTATGTATCACTTGTAACTCTGTAAGTTAAAAATGATCGTCCCACGCTACAGATGTGGAAACTGAGGCTCAGAGGAGGGAACTCATTTGCAGGCCTCACAGGTTAGCATCAAGGAGCTGGGTGAGCCTACCATCCCCCACCAGCACTGTCTGAGGATACACCAGGATTGTGAGGCCTGGCCCTGTATCCACATCCTGGGGCTTGAAACCTGGGGGTCCTCTCAGCTGCGTCATGGCCAGCAAGCAGCTCTTTGAGAGCCGGGGCAGCTTCTGCCTCCCGCCCCTGCAGGTGTTTGCCTCCTCCACACGCAGAACTGTGCCGCCGTGCAGGCTAATTATAAATGCTGAGTATTTATAGTGAGCTTCTCCACCAGGCCTTCCAGCGCCTCAAGGGAACTATTTACAGAATCCTCCCAGCACCTCAGAGAGAGAGGCAGAGCTGGGGGGGAAACTGAGGTGAGCATCAGCCAGCCTGGCAGGGTGTCCCCTGGGAGCCAACTGGACAGAGCTGTTAGGGACACAGAGCAGAGGGAACATGTGACTTCACACTTGGCAAATGCCCAGTGGCCACAGATAAAGCTATTATTACTCAGTTCAACCCCTTTAACCTCTGGGCCTCAGTCTCCTCATCTGAGAAGTGGGGCCCAGGGTTGTGCTCACCTCAGAAGTTTGCTGTGCTTAGATGAACTCAAAGCTATATAGTACAGAACCTGGCAAGGAGTCAGCCTCATTAAGTGTTAGTGATTTTTTTAAATTATCATTATTATTATCATCCTTACAATAGTTAATCCAATAAAGCAGTTAAGTATTATGGTTTTTTTAAAAAAATTAATAATAATAACCATTAAGGTTTCTAGTCATTTCCACTGTCATTGAGACAGGATAAGCTGTTAAGGAATCACTTTAAAAAGGAAAGTAGCTTGATTTCTCCTCTCAGATCACAGAAAGGGAGGAGAGGGGCAGGGGACATGCACTGCCTTGTCCCAGTCATGGTTCTGAGACTCCACAGAGGTTGTGACAAGTGACTTGGTCAAAACAGCAAATCAGGACAAGATCTTTGGGGCTGCTCCAAACCCAGTATACCTCCCACACTGTCATTCTCTTGTCCACAAGGCCTACACCTCAGAGCCCCGGGGGTCCTTCCACAGTGTGCAAATGGACACCACCACCCCTCTTGTCCAGATGTGGCGAGGAGTCAATGAGAAAATACATACAATGTGCCTGCTGAGTGGGGAGTGTTCAGAGAGGAATTGTGGCTATTAATTAGACAGATCCCTGAGGTTTTTAAATCATATCTTCTTTAACTAGTCCTTAATATTCTTTACCTATTAAAACTATCACAGATTTGCCACTCAGAGACCTCTCCAAATTACTGAAGAGCAAGGATCTCAGTTTAAAGACTAAGGTGCTCATAGAGGAAGACATTTGGATGGCCAACAGACACAGGAAGAAATGCTCAAAATCACTGGTAATAAGAGAGATACAAATCAAAACCACAATGAGATACCATCTCATCCCAGTAGCAGTGGCAAAGTTTAACAGGACAGCAAGTAGTAAATGTTGGAGAAGATGTAGCGAGATAGGAACTTTTATACTGTGGGTGGGATTGTAAAATGGTCCAACCACTCTAGAAGACAGTTTGGTGTTTCCTCAAAAAGCTGAACATGGAAATTCCATATAACCCAGCTATTCTATTGCTTGGAATATACCCCGAGGAAAATAGAACTAAGATACAAATGGAGATTTATATACTAATATTCATAGTATTATTCACAATCACAAGAACATGGAAACAGCCCAAATGTCCAACTACAATTGAATGGATTGAGAAATTGTGGTATATTCACATGATGAAATACTATGCAATGCTCAGGAGCAACAATTTCAAAAATCACCACGTAACTTGGGAGAGACTGGAAAACATTATGCTGAGTGAGCTAACTCAGTCTTATAAGGATAAATACTGTATAGGACTACTATTGTAGAAACAGGATAAATAGTAAATTGTATATGAGAACTCAAGGGGGGAAGAGATGGCAACAGATGGGTGAGGGTGGGCTGGGGAATATCATAGAGTCACACAACTTGGTGAGAAGAGGGAGGAGGGATAGAGAAAATGGGAAAGATCTGGCAGAAATCTGGAAAAACAGGCAATTATGGGCATGGTTTAATGGTGATTGATTTTATAAAACATAATAAATGAGAATGATTATATGAAACACAATGTGAAGAAAAGATAGTGTGAAGGATAGTATATGAAACTTTGTAAGCAAATAAATGTAGAAGAAAGAGGGGGGGGGGAGAAAAAAGACTAAGATGTGCCTGACCCAAACTCTGGTCTTGTCAATTACTTGCTATGCATCTGAGAGTTGGACAGTAAATGAAGATGACAAGAAGAAAAATTGATTTTTCTGAGTTGTGGTGCTAGAGAGGAGCTCTAATATACTATGGACTGACGAAAGAATGAATAAATATGTCTTGGAGAGGGTGTAGCCAGGATGCTCTTTATAGAGAAGGATGGTAAAACTTTGTCTCACATATTTTGGGCAAGTGAGGGCCAGTCCTTGGAGAAAAACATCATGCTCAGGAAAGTGGAGGGTCAACGTCGAAGCAGAAGACCCTCACTGGGATGGGCTGACACAGCGACTGTACCAATGGGCTCTAGTGTGTCAGATGATGAGGACGGCACAGGACAGGGCAGCTTTCAAACCTGATATGCATGGTGTCACTGTGAGTCATAGTCCACTTAATGGCAACTAACAACAACAACAAGAAGAGTAAAGGAGGTAATGCTGCTGTTAGCTGCTGGGAGTTGAGCCCAGACTCCTGGTGACCTCAAGCCCCACAGAACGAAATTTGGTACACTGCTGTGCTCTGTTCCTTGTAGTAGATCAGGCCGTTAGGATCAGGACTTTAAACCAGTTCAGTCTGGTTTGACTCCTGCTGAGATTGTGCCTTTCCACCAGATGCTCCACCCAAGAATGGGCAGTTTCCTCCGCTATGATTTATTGTCTCTGAAAGCCATCTCAGCTATATGAAGAATGATTCCAACTTGATGGCACACGACAACAACAACAACAACATTTTTAACAAGGCTGTGTATGTGACAATTGCCTAGAGAGTCTTACAAAAATGTAACGCTGATTCAGATACTGAAAGGAAAATTCTCAGGAAGGGGCTGAATGGAAATGGACCAGTCGAAAGCCCTCATATGATCCATGAGTAGTTTATAGGCTATTGTTTTCTAGTCTGTCTTAGGCTAGAAGTTTCACTGAAACCCTCCCAGCACCATGTTGGTGGTGGTGGTGTGTGCTATCAGGTCCGAACTGACCCATAAGTGGCTCGCCAGCAAATTTTCAGAGTCTGTTAATCATACAAGAGAAGACTGCCCATCCTTCTCTCGCAGAGCAGCTGGTGGATTAAAACTGCGTGCCTTTGTCCGGAATGAGGGTTGCAGAGTGGAGTATACTTGGGGTGGGGGTGGGGATGTGTGGGGTAGGGGAGGTGATTGTGTACAAATGAAGGAGTTTGTCTTTTGCTTTTCAAGGAGAGGAGTGA
>NW_006399912.1:1127540-1129127 GCF_000299155.1 Elephantulus edwardii | reverse complement strand
AATAAAAAATTGAAAAAACAAACAACAAAACTGTATGGCTTTGAGATTGCAACTCAGCTTCTTCCACTAGGCCACCAGGGCTCCCTAGCACTATAGCAATATGTAGTTTTCCTCCAGCAGATGAGTGGTGGCTGTACATGAGATGTACTTACTGGGACCCAGAGCCAAGTACCCTTTGAGGAAGATGATGGATAATTCTACTACTGAGACACCACTGCCCTCTACCAAAATGATCAAAACCAAGAACCAATTACCACCAAAAAACCCGCAAAACCAACTCACTGCTATCAGAAGCAACTCAAAACTGACCCTCTGGCAGGCTTCCAGAGGCTATAAATTACATGGGAGGAGATTACACATCTTCCCCCCCTGGAGAAGCTGGTGGATTTGAAACACATACTTTTGAGTTGGCCGCGCAACTTCCTACCCAGTAGGTGACCAGAGCCCCCTTCCATAAATACAGGTATAAATGGGAGAGGGGAAATCCCTCCTCCTCCTCTTTCCATCCCAATTGTTGTTCATGCTGTTTTCTCACTTTTGTTTTCATGGTTAGTGTAGAAGTGGTCTATATAGAAAGTTAAAGAGACCTGAATCTTACCTAGGGTGAGGAACAACTCTGTGATCGTAGGCATGTCATGGTCTCTGTCTGGGAAATTTCTTCTATAAAGTGGAGAGATTGTGCTAGACCAGCTGTTCCCAAATTGCTGTGCCTTTGAATAATGTAGGCACTTTGCACTCCAAGCCAGAGAGGGCTTGGCCATCAGTATGTTTTGAAAACTCTCTAGAGGATTTCTGGGAGCAGCTAAGTTTTCAGGGGACATCACCAAGCACTTACTGGTGAAGATCAAAGACCATATATCCTGCAGCATGGATTACATCTCAAAAAATACAACTGGACCAATAATCAACATCATGATAAACAAAGACTGAAACTGTCAACAATTTCATTCTAGTTAAATCCACCACAAGCAACTGCCATGGAAGCATCAAAGCAAAGATGTCACTTGAAGGGCTTAGTTGCTTCTGGTCTTTTCACTCACCAGCCACATGAACAAGAAGACTGGCTTAATGAATAAGGGATACTGAAGTATTGACGTCTTTCAATTGTGGTGTTGCTGAAGAGCATTAAATGCTATAGGCTGCCCGAAGAATAGAGAAATCTGCTTTGGAAGAAGCACAACTACTATGTTCCTTAAAAGAAAGGATGGTATGATTTTCTCTCATGTTGTCAGGAGGGACTGGTGTCTGGAGAAGACCACCATGTTTGGTAAAATAGAGTCTGGCTGGTGAGCAAGACAGAGACCCTAACTGAGACAGATTGGCATAGTGACTACAGCTAGTCTCAAAATTGGATTGTGAGGGTGGTGCGGGACCAGGCAGTGTTTTTTTGTTCTACTGTACATAAGTTAACTGTAAGTTGGAACCAACTCAAAAACACTTAATGCCTTAACTTAATACTTAATACCTTAATACTTAACACCATCAACCTTCCTCAGACTTCATTGTATGTGATAATGCCCTAAGTCTGTGCTAAACTGCAGATTCTGGCTTGGCAGGTCTGCAGTCGGGCATGACAGCCTGAATTTC
>NW_006399912.1:1109874-1127125 GCF_000299155.1 Elephantulus edwardii | reverse complement strand
ATTGCATGAGTTCCTTGTTTTTCAATGCAGCATAGTATTCCATTGTGTGAATATATCACAGCTTCTCTAGCCATTTCCAATCCTTGCTATTGTGAACAAAGCCACAGTAAACATGGGTGTGCATCTATCTGTTTGGATATCAGTTATGGTCTCTTTGGGGTATATTCCCAGTAGTGGAATTGCTGGGTCAAATGGTATCTCTATTTGCAACTTTTTGAGAACGCGCCATACCACCTTCCACAGTGGTTGCACCATTTTACACTCCCACCAACAATGGATAAGTGTTCCAGTTTCTTCACAACCTCGCCAGCATTTGTTGTTTGCTGTTCTGTTAAATTTTGCTATTCTGTCTGGGGTGAGATGATATCTCATAGTTGTTCTATAAATTGAGATTTTAATGAAAGTTTATAAAGAACTTGGATTTCCATCCCTCAATTTTTAACAAATTTCCAAGTGAAACTGATGCTGGTGGTCACAGGTGCTATTTGGATAATGAAGGACTTATACCATGGGTTGAAAAGCTCTTGTTAGCCCTGGAGCACATTCTTTGAATGACATTTTACAAGTTTTTAACAGATCTGGTCTGGCTGGAGTACTAACTAGATCAGCAATATGAGGTAATGAGGATGCCACAGTAAACCCCTCTCACAGCTCTCTATGTTGGCCAAAGGAACAGCTTTCTAAAAATGTCCACATCTTAATTCGCAGAACCCCAGAATATGTCACGGTGCATGAAAAAGGAGAACTAAGGTTACACATGAAAGTAAAGTTGCTAATCAACTAACCTTGAATGAAACTGAACTGGGCTGTCCAGGTGGTCTTAAAGGGGATGGTGCCCTGTTTCATTACATCATCCATATGACTCTCTAAGCTTGGAACCAACACTCTGAGCCCAGTTACCGCCAGTGTGTCAACCCCTCTTTCTCAGGGTCGTCCTGGAAACAGCTGGACTTGATGACTTCATTACTGTGACTTCATGGTGGTCTTGTGATATGTCAAGTCCACCTTGTACCCCATGTCTGAGCCAGCATCTTCCGAGGCGCTTGGGTCCCAGTATCCTGGCCTGATGCTGCCAGAATCCCTGGGATTCCAGGGCCCTCACTGTCCACCTCTCTGGATGAAGGGGCGTCCTGATTAGCCTCCTCAGCGATGTGGATACTATTTTCAGCTCAGCAGCTGAGTGTTCTAGCAAAAAAGCAGCTTGGAAGTGTCTCCTGACCTCCGAGGGAGACCTGTGTGCCTCTCCTTGTGGTGTGCAGCGGCCAGATTTAGCCTCACACCTGTCTGATGGTCGCGGCTGTGTTCCCCAGCATACCTGCTGTCTGGCCAGCCAGAACAGAGCAGGCAGAAAGCCAGAGGGAGAGCCCAGGTCTGACCCTGCCTGGTCTACTCCACCCGAGGAACAGATAGAGAAGGGTGTCATGGGGCAGATGATGTCACAAGACGACACTGGAGCAGTGTCTCAGGCCTTACTATGACTCATGCAGGCTGTTAAAACCCTTGGTGCCCACAGGACCCTGCCCCATGTCAATTCAGCAGAATTCTTTTTTTGTTCCTAGTAGTTTATTTACTAAATTCAAATACAAATTTGAACAAATTCTTTCCATTTCACTCCCCCCCATCAAATTGTACAACCCAATGATTAATACCCCCTTTCCCCTGCACATCCACATCCCTCTGCACCCAGCCTCTCCTACCCCTCCTGGATCCTTATACTCACTCTACATAATGGTTTTATACAATATTTATCCTTGTGGGACTGAGTTAGTTCACTCAGCATAATGCTCTCTAGTCCCTCCCTAGTTAGGTAATAATTTACAAAGTTATTGCTCCTGTGTGCTGCATAGTATTCCAGTGTGTGACTCTACCATCATTTCTCAATCTATTCGTTTGTGGTTGGACACATGGGCTGTTTCCATACTCTTTCAACGGTGAATAACGCTGCTATGAACATTGGTGTACAAATCTCAGTTTGTGCCTCAGTTCTCATATTCTCAGGGTATATTCCAAGTAGCGGAATAGCTGGGTCATACGGAATTTCTATGTTCAGCTTTTTGAGGAAGCACCAATCCTCATCAACTCTGCAACAGTCAAGCAGTGTTGCTGACGTCACCATGTCAACCCATCTCAGTAGGGGTCTTCCTCTTCTTCAATGACCCTCCACCTTTCCAAGCATGATGTCCCTCTCCAGTAAATAGTTTCATCTAGCGACATGTCCAAAGCATGAAAATTGATGCTTCACCATCTTTGCCTCCAAGGAGCACTCCAGTTGCACTTTCTCCAAGACATATCTGTTTGCTCTTTTGGAAGTCCATGGGATAATCAGTACTCTTCACCAGTTCTACAACTAAAAGACATAAATTCTCCTGTCATTTTGATTCATTGTCCAGATCTCTAATACATAGTAGAAGACCATGGTCTGCATGAGGCACACCTTAGTCTTCAAACTGACATCATTGCTCGTCAGCACTTTGGAGATGTCCCTGACAGCAGACTTGCCCAATGCAATACATATCCTGATTTCCTGACTGCTGGGTGCCAAGGGTGTTGATTGTTGGTCCAAGGAAGATAGAATCATGAACAGCATCCATTGTAATGCTGAGAGATGCTGCGGGCACAGTCTTGAATGATCCAGGAAGCATCAAAAGAAGATTTCTGAAGGAATACACAAAATCGCTGTACTAAAAGGAATGAAGGGAAAAAGAGTAGGATATTTTGATTAATGGAAATGAGAATCACAGGAAGTGAAAAGGAGCAATTCATTGTAGATATTACAATGAATGCTATAAAACAAAATGAGTATGAATGGTTGAATGGAAAATCTATTTTCTCTTCAAACTTTTATTCAAATCATAATAAAAAAAGAATACATGCAAATTGAGATATTGAGGAGAAAATAGAAGAGAGTGCATTTTAACAAGATTCCTAGGAGACTACTCGGCATATTAAGCTTGAGACGCATGGCCCCAGGGTATAATAGTTAAAGCTGCAGACTCCAGAGAAGCCCACTCTCCACAGCTTTTTGGGAGATACTACAGAGAGAGAAAGAGAAGCAGAGAGAGGGGATTTATGGAAAATCTCCATCGCTTCTTAGCTACTCTGAGCAAATGACAACCTCCTCTACCCTTCCTTTGGGCTTTTTCCATATCCCAGGACTGAGCCAGGAAACCCCCAAACCCACAATAATCCAGGAAGGCTATGGAGGAACCTGTGAAAACAGTCTGACTTGGAAGAAGAAACTGAGATGGATCCTCAATCTGAAACCATTTGGAGCATCCCTTCAGGAAAATCTCTGCCCACCTATCAGTTTGTCAAAATCAGGCAGCTCACATATTGCTACCACGCCAGAAGCTCTGCTGCTGTTATTTCACATGCTAGTAAGGAGGTTACCCTGGCTGGACAAGTTTTCTTGAAGCTTCTTGACTAAGACGGACTAGGAAGAAAGGCCTGGTGTTCGACTGCCAAAAATTAGTCCAAGAAAATCTCACAGATCACAATAAAACACTATGTGCTATAAATTAGTGCTAGAAAAGATGAACTCCTCTGGTGGCCTAGTATTAAGAAACTGTACTGCAATCCCAAATGTCCATGGTTCTAACCCATTTGTTGTTTCACAGGAGAAAGATGGGCAATCTCCTCCCATGTAACTCACTGACTCTGAAAACCTGCAGGAGGGTCGGCTATGGGTCAGTTCTGACTCAATAACAAAACACACAGTGGCTGCAACAGTGGACTCGGACATATTCACAATCTTTAGTTACACACAGAGTGGCTCTAAGTAGGAGCCACCCGGATGAAAACCGGAAACGACAGCACTTGAGGAAAGAGAACACAAAGATCCCAAAATAATATTAGGTGTCCTAGGAAAGGGATCCAATTATAATCCTCTACCCTGTCAGCTCTTTAAATGAGTGTCTTCGTCATATGCTCTGGCTTCCAATTTCTAAAATATAATGTGTGTATGTGTGCATATGTATGCATGGATGTGTGTGTGTATATATATATATACACACACAAGAATGTACAATCTTGAGCTCATGAAAAATTAACCTACCCACAGAGGCTGAGGAGCACAATCAGATTCCAGGCATCGGGGAGGAGTGTTCCAGAAAGTTAGGACTTAATTGAAGCTCATCTGTTGATGTTATCAGAAGAATAGGAAGGGTGCTCGAAGGACCAGTCTTTAAAGGAAAATCTGGGCAGCTCTCTAAAGAATTTTCAGAAGTGGAATAAGGGTTCCTCAATTTGCAGGGCTCCCTGGAAGCAGGCCCTTTGGAATGAAGGCAGGCAGGCTATACTTAGAAAGAAAAGCATCGCAAGGAGCGGTTCTGTTACTATAAATTCACTCCCAAAAGCCAAACATATGTATGTGCACACACATAAATACCATATATATGGAGGATGCAAATCAGTGTCTGACATTTAGCCCTTACTTCCTAAATTGGGAAAAATGTATAATTTTTTTTTCCTGGTTAGGATGGGAATGAAAAAGGAAGACATCTTGCTCCGATAAAGTCAATCTGGCGAGAAGAGTAAGCAGTATTTCTGTAGTTCATTCAGTTATCAGCTCATTCAATCTCCACATGGCTATGGAGGACCACTGGTCCCCCGTGGGGAGGCCTGGGTGCCACTTCAGGCTTCACAAGGCTTCTCATTGGGTGCCTTGCCATGCAAAAGGTGGCTCAGACCAGCAGCACTGGCCTTTTAAGTGAGCTTGTTAAAATGCAAATTCTCAGCTACTATAGAATCAGAACCTCTGCTTTAGCACAATCCCCCATGGATTTGAAGGCACGCTGAAGTGCTCTCATATACCTCACTTCTAAAAGAGCTTAGCCATAGAGAAGAATTGCCTGGAATTTCAAATTCCCCATCACCCATTCATGTGCAGAGGGAGTCTTTAAATGGGAATATTAATACATTAGCTAGAGGAAACCCTAAGAAGCTCCTGGTGGCATCATACATTGTGTGTGTGCACTGCTAACCGGAAAGTCAGTGGTTCGAGTCCATCAACTGCTCTCTGGGAGACACATAGACTGTATTCTCCTATAAAGATTTCAAAACCTAAAATTACAACAAAGCCGCTCAGTGCCATCCACAAGGTTCAGATTCATGGCAATCCTCCCTCCACTGGGTGGCCTGAGTGGTCAAAAGCTGCACTGTATCCTGAAGGCACAGGGTTCGTATCCACCAGCTACTCCATGGGAGAAGGATGGACAGTGTCCTCCTGTGCGAATAACTGGCTGTCTCTGAAAACCACTGGAACATCAGCTACGGAGCGATTCCGATTCACCAGCAGACAATGAATCTTAACAGAGGAAGATCACCCATCTGTCTTCTTCAGAGCTGCCGCTGGATTCAAACTAAGAAATGCAGTCTTTAGGGCAGCAGTATAACACGCCTCGGGGACATACGGAGGGTCCCTAACAGTGGGAACTGACACGACAGCAGTAGGTTAACAGGCAACCCAACAGAAGCCCTAGTGGCTCAGTGGTGAAGCACTGGGCTGCCAACAAAAAGATCTGCCATCTGAACTCACCTAAGCGCTCACAGGAGAAACACCTGATTTCCACCTCCGTAAAAACCACAGCAAGAGGGAGCACTGGTGGGCTAGTGGCAAGAAGCTGCACTGCAATCACAGAGTTGCGGGGTTCAAATCCATCAGATGCTCTGCTGGAGAAGGAGGGGCAATCTCTTCTTGTACCAGTCAGATCCAAATTTGATGGTATACACACAAAAAATAGTAAAATAATTTTTAAAAACATGACAGCATGTGTTGAAACAGATGAGGGAGAAAACTGTTTAAGAGGGAAAATTATTAGGGATTTTCGTCATGACAGGAGTCCAGAGCAAAGGCTGCATAGTGGAGTGGACCTGGTGGGAAGGATTGTAAAACAATGAAGGAATTCTTTTTACTTTTCCAAGAAGGAAAAGGGGGGAGGGTTGGAAGGGGAGAAAAGTACAACAATGAATGAATGGAAATCCAACGTCTCTGTAAATTTTCATTGAAATTAATAATAAATTTTTAAAAAATGACAGCAAGAAAACCCCTATTGGATCAGTTATTCGCTGACTCATGAAGTTGCTATGAGTTGTGACTTGATAACACCTAACAAGAACATAGCCAATTACCCCCACTACCAATGATAGAGCCAAGACACTGCTGGTTTCAAGAATTGCCAAGAAGCATGGAAAGCAGTGGCTAACTCTCCAATGACAGCAGGAGAAGCCAACAGAAGATACAACTTTGTGACTCACTGGTGCCCAGGAGTCCGGGGACTTTCCCGGGAAGAAAGGAACGGATTCAGGTTGCGGATGAGAGAAGGAGCACAAGTTCCTCCTCAAACCAGAAAGTGTCAGATTCCAGCTCCAACACTCAAACCCACTAATGAATGGACCTGGTCCAAGATCATCAGGGTAACAGATGGGAGTGGAAAGGAAAAATACCATTTCCCCAAAAACTTGCTGAGTCCAATGAAGACATGGGAAGATTTGGATGGAGCCAAGATGATTAATCTTACCAACTTTACCTTGAGCTTCCTCTCTGCCAGGGGAATGACATCAGCTTAAAAAGTTAATTACAAGCAAGTAACAAATCATGCCGCTGATGTGCACACATTACAAATAAATGAAATTCTTAAAATAGGCAACATGCCACTTGGAACAATGGTTCCAGAACCCAGGGGTTCATGCAAATAACTGAGGAAGGTGAGCAAACTGATAGCTAAAACATATGAATTAAATGAGGGTAAATTGCAGATATTAACCAAAAAAGCAAAGGGAAACACGGTCAACTTCTCATTTTGTAAACAGCCAACCAAGTGGAATGATCCATGTTGCAACCTGCTGTGGAATGACAAGGACACAGGGGCCCAAAGACGTAGGAGCAGCCAGCGTGTGGGGGGATCAATGCAAAGGTAGGTGCTGCCCGGGGAGAGAGCTCATGTGAAAGCTGGAAGAGGCAACAGCCCACCACAGAAGGGCAATTCCGAGTTGTGTGGGAGAGGAACTTTCCAATGCACAAAGTCAGAGATTAAATCCAACATTCTTACTGCACAAATGAGGCATCTGAGCACGAACAGAGAAGGGGAGGTTCCCAACATCACACAGCGAGTGTCAGGGCGAGGGCTTGAACACTGACTCCAGGCCACTTCCTTCTCACTCAGCAGGAGTTTTAAACTCACATGGACATGGAGTTGGGAGGACAAGCAATGCCAAGAAGCTGACTTGATTCAGAGACCACCAGGCAGCATGGCCCACTAGAAATCCAACAAGAGCTACACGGGCAATTCTGGTGGCCAGCTGAATTCAGATGAGCCATATCTCAAGCCCTTAATAATTATGTATGAAACATGGTCAGCTTATTAGTGGACAGCATGGCTATAGGATGTAGTTGGGTATGGGGAAAACGGGAAAGGAATAAGGCTTATCAAAGAAACAGATGCCACAACCCCAATCAGGAGGAAATGTGAACTAGCTTCTCTGGTTTTCAAGAGAAACCAGAACTCCAGATTTTCATGTGAGATCTATCGATGTTATCAGAAAATTGGAATTGACATTTCAGTACTAGGAGCAAATTCCACATTTCATTCTTAGGTGAATTTAAGCTCTTCTATGAAAAAAAAAAATACAACAACAACAAAAAACCCACAAAATATTTAAAGAACATTATTTCATCATAAAGGACAGGCACATGGAGATCCATTTATC
This sequence comes from Elephantulus edwardii, assembly GCF_000299155.1. Classification (NCBI taxonomy): domain Eukaryota; kingdom Metazoa; phylum Chordata; class Mammalia; order Macroscelidea; family Macroscelididae; genus Elephantulus; species Elephantulus edwardii. Next base: position 1,119,418 of record NW_006399912.1, on the reverse strand, counting down.
TCTAATAATGACTACTTACACCATCATCTGTCTCATTTCATCACAAGTCCTTGACAATGTCATCTGAGATATACAAGAATCAAAGAAGTAGTTTGGAAAGAGGCTGAATTTGTAGCCAATTCTCACTCTGACCTTAACCAGGAAGTCCTGATTCCTCTTTAGAAATAATAGGACAATGCACACCCATGTTTATCTCAGCTTTGTTCACAATAGCAAGGAGTTGGAAACAACCTAAGTACCCATCAACAAACGAATGGATAGAGAAGCTGTGGTATATTCACACAATGGAATACTATGCTGCATTGAAAAACAAGGAACTCATGCAATATTATTCAAAATGGGTGACTCTGGAGGACATTATGCTGAGTGAAGTATCTCAGTCACAAAAGGACAAATACTGCATGGTGCCACTGTTGTAAAGCAGAACTGACATTGGGGTTGCAGAGAGACTGAGAGAAAGATGGATTCAATAATGTATACTGCATTGAAACAGATGAGGGAGAAAACTGTTTAAAAGGGATATATGATTAGGTATTTTTGTCATGAAAGGAGTCTAGAGAGTAGGCTACATGGTGGAGTGGACCTGGGGGAGGGTTTGTAAAACAATGAAATAATTTTTCTTTTACTTTTCCAAGGGGTGGGGGAGGATTGAGAAGGGAGAAATGTGCAACAATGGAAATCCAAAGTCTCTGTAAATTTTTACTGAAGTTAATAATAAATTTAAATTTAAAAAAATTAAGTTAGAGTAAGGAAGGCAATGGATTTATAACTGCTCATGCTAATAACACTACATCATGGCATGGAGGAGGAATAGCGGAACTGTATCCACATTTACAATATTCTTCTTACCAAAACCATTTATGGAAAATAGGAACTGCATTGGAACATGTATCTCTGGATTGGAAATGATCATATTGATAATATTTCTATCCTTAAACTTAAAAGATTATACTGTTCAAAATTATTTGTTATATATTTGTTTAAATTTTCCCCTCTTTTAATAATTGGGATCTAGAGGAAAAAGACCATAGAATGGCCAAAATTATTGGGGCAGCTATTGCTGCCAGTTTAGGGCCTGTGTCAGGAAAAGGAAGTCTTACTCATAAACAATGCCACCCAAAGGTAATAAGGGAGGTCAGAATTGCTTCCACTGTGGAAAGCTGGTCCACTTCAGTAGACAGTGTCACAGACGAGAGCCATAGATAATCAAGGGAGTAGAGAGGAAGCTCCCACTCACTTGCTTTAAGTGTGGATCTGAAGGACACTTGGCCAAGGGCGGCCCATATCAGGTTCTTGTGGTTGACAGGACTGACAGGCCCCAGCTACCAGCTGGAAACAAAGGAGGACACTTCAACGATCCAGATCCTTCCAGAAGAGCCGTGGGTGAGCATTAAGATTACTGGTAAGTATATTCGTTTTCTCCTGGACACAAGGGCCTACTATTTGGTCCTAAAAGCCTTCTGAGGTCCCAACTCTTCTCACTATTTCTTAGTTGTTGGAGTTAACAGAAAAACCTCATAAACAGTCCCTTACTTCACCTCTGCCTTGCATGTGGACTTCTGAGCTATAAAACAACCCAGTGGTAGATGGAATTGGGTCCAGGACTTAAGAACAATAAATGGCATAGTTGAGCCTCTACATCTTGTGGTTCCTAACCTTTATACTATAATAGACAAAGTGCTAGTCAATAAGCCTTTTACTTTAAGAACTACCTTCCCTTGGTAACTTGATTTGTGCCACTGTTAGAACCTCTACTTGGAATATTATTGCTTTTAATTTTTGACTCATGTACTTTTACTTATTAGTTAAATTTGTGTCTTCTAGGCTACAACAGTTCTATGATGCATCTTCAAGGATATGAACATGTACGGCTAAGCACAATTAATAACAGTGCATCTAAACTCCAAAATCAATCTCCACAATAGTCTATGTGTTTCTATTGCCAAAGGGGCCCTTTAGAGTAGTGAGAGAAGATCTTCACCCTGAAACCTACAGCATCCCTTTTCAGCAGGAAGGAGCTAAGAGGATACGCTGTCCCCTTTTCCTTATCAATCAGGGTGAAATCTGTCTCAGGGAGGAGTGATAGGGAATGGCAAAGGACACACTGACAAAGGAGATTAATCAGAACTGGTTTTGACAAGCACTCTAGCAATGGGACAATTAAAACAAACTTTCAAGGAATATTCAACCTGAATCCTTCTGATCATATGGAGATTTTTGAAAGTATTTCTTTGAGTTTATTATGTTTAATTTGTTTTCTTGTTTGTTTGTATATTAAAGGATGCTCATCTAGATGATAACATAATTATGATAAAAATTAAAGGGGGGAATATAGGAAGCCAATACTAAGTATTTGTAATAAACTGAATGCTATTTAAAGTAAAAAAAAGAAATAATAGGACAAAATTACTACTTGTACATTTCCTTCTAAGACTGGATCCCATCAATAAAAAGTTCATCAGCTTTGATCACCATTTCACACTCATTTTATTGACAAGGAAACCTGGGTTTAGAGAAGAAACTTGGGTTGAGAGAGCATCAGCGGGTTGGCCAAAGTCCCAAAGTGAAACAATGATGATGCTGGAGTTTATACTCAGAACCAAAACCCACACTCACACCTTACACACATTTCTGACTCATACTTGCCTTCTACTGGGCTTCAAAAGCCATAAATCTTAACAAGAGGAGATGACCTATCTTTCTCCCATGCAGCTGCTGGTGGATTCCAACCACCAGAAGCAACAAGACCTTCAGGTAGCAAGGCAACACAGTGCAGACTACACCACCAGGTTTTCGTTTCAGGTGTGGGAATGTCATCAGAGGCAGATGCTGCCAACGTAGAAGACATATATCTGCACTTTAACAAATCAGATGGTGTCTATTTTACATGACACTAGAACCAGGTAGCCTAGTGGCAAGAAGCTATACTGCAATCCCAAAGGCACAAGGTTCAAATCCACCAGCTGCTCCGCAAGGGAAGGATGGACAATCTCCTCCCGTGTGGTTAACTGCCTTTGAAAACCTACTGGAGGGTCAGCTATGGGTTGGTTCTGACCCTACGGTATACAACAACAACAAGCAGAACAAACAAATCGGTCCTGGAGAAGGTGGAACCAGTTTGCTCCTTGGAAGCAAGAATTTTGAAACTCCATCTCATATACTTTGGGCATGTTGCCAGGAAGGGCCAGATTCTGTAGAAGGACATCACGCTTAGAAGAGTAGAGGTCAGTGCAGGAGAGGAAGACCCTGGATGAAACAGACTGACACAGTGGCTGTGGCAATGGGATCAAGTGTGTACAGATCCAGTGATCTTGGCTCAGGATAGGGCAAGATTCAGAGCCATTGTTCATAGGGTCATTATGAGTCATAGTCAGCTTGACAGCTCATAATAACAAACACAACAACAACAACCCAGTCTTTATCTTATAATCATACAGCTAGATGGTGAAGGTCAAGAATGCTGGCATCTCTGAATCTTTGGAAGGTCACCCCTCAATGTCACAGTTAATGGAGCATCATATCATCCTAAGTCATCTGTCAGCCACATATTCAAGGAGAGCTCAGGCCTAGAATGTCTGCTCTGAAATTTCCCCAATGTGCCTTTAGAAACTGCAAATCCCAGGTCCTTCCCTATTCTGCTGTTGAGGCTATAAATTGCCATTTCTAGGCGACAATTTGGCAATCCCTTATTAAATTGTTCAGACCCTTTCACCAAGGAATTTCACTTCCAGGAACATGGCCTAAGGGGACAATCGCAGAAGCACACCAAGATTTATGTAGAAAGATGAACAGTGCCGCATCAGTTGTAATCGTGAAAAATTGCAAAGAGCTAAAATATCCAAAAGTAGGGAATGGTTAAATAAATTATGATACAGCCCTACCACGGAATATTAATACGCAGCTGCTAAGAAATCATGCTCCTGAAAACTATTTAAGGACAAGAGGAAATCCTGATGTATACAATATTAAATGAAATAAAATAATGCAGAACACAGTTCTCTTATTATAGATTCCAAGTACAGGTGTGAGGTACACACATGCTATGGTATATGCATATAGAAATGTGCATCTGTCGAATTTAAAACCTTTCTCTTGAGATTAACGTGTGCCACATTTTAAATATTCCATAAAAGATTTTCATAATTTGCAAATGTCATCAAAGGAGCCCTGTGGGGCAGTGTTTAAACAGCTGGCTTCTAACTGAAAGGTCAGTGGTTTGTAGCCACCAGCTTCTCTGCAGGAGGAAAACATGACAATCTGCTTCCACAATGATTACAGGCTTGGAAACCCTGTGGGGCAGTTCTGCCCTGTCCTCCAGGATCACAAGGAGTTGGAAGCAACTTGATGGCAGCAAGTTTGGTTTTAGTTAAATGCCAACCAGAAAAACTAGAGTGGTGAAGGATGGAGAAGGAGAGACAGACCCTGAAGTGCTGAAGGTACAAATGTACAAGGAGAAGAGTACAGATGGGTTACTACCAACCAACCCCTGTAAAACCTACACCTCTAATACAGTGTTTAGTAACAACAAACATGTGCTACTTTGTGACACTGTTGTTGTTGTTGTTGTTATGTGTCACCGAGTCACTTGCAACTCATAGCAACCCTATGTACAAGAGCCTTAAATGCCGTTCTATCCTGTGCCAACCTTGCCGTCTCAAACACACTCATTCCCACCACTCCACTCACAGAATCGATCCATCTCATCGAGATGCACTGTCTCCTGCGCTGTCCCTCCACTCTCCCAAACATGATGTCCCTCTCCAAGGACTTGTCCCTCCTTGCAACATGCCCAAAGTATGTCAGACGAAGCTTCAGAATCCTTGACTCCAGGGAGCATTCTGGCTTCACCTTCTCCAGGACAAACCTGTTTGTTCTCCTAGCAGTCCATGGTATATTCAACACTCTTCTCCAGCACCACAGCTCAAAGGCATCAATTCTCTTTCTATCATCCCTATTCACTGTCCAACTCTCTGATGCATAGCATTTAATTGCAAAGACTATAGCCCAGATAAGGTGCACCTTAGTCTCCAGCCTGATGTCATTGCTCTTCAGTGCTCTTCAGTACTCTTCAGAGGTCCCTCACAGCTGACTTCCCCAATGCAATTTGTCTCTTCATTTCCTGGCTGCTGTTACCAAGAGTAGATTGTGACACTAATAAAAATATTATTGTTAACCCTATAATGCCACAATTTAAAAAATGTTGTTCAAAAAATTATTATTGTTACTATTATTACTGTATCATTTCATTAAAGATGTTTTTTAGTGTGTCTGGAACTGCTTCCTTAATATCTGTTATGCAGAGAGGTACACTATATACAATGTATGTTATATACAATACATAAACATTTTGTTAAGTATAATGTATAAACATTTCCCTAACTGATATGAATCAACATCAAGAAGACAAAGATTCTCACCACTGGGCCAATTTACAGCACCATAATAGAGGGAGAAGAGATTGAGGTTGTTGGCAATTACAGCTTGCTTGGATCCATACTCAACTCTATTAATACCAGCAGTCAGGAAATCAAAAGACGAAGTGCTTTTGGGAAAATCTGATGTCATGGACCTCTCTAGAGTGCTGAAGAGCAACAATGTCAGTCTAGATAAAAAAGGTGTGCTTAATCCAGACCACGGTCTTCTCAATTACTTGATATGCTTCAGAAAGTTGGGCAATGACTAAGGATGGCAGAATAGATGCCTTAAATTTGTGGTGCTGGAGAAGAGTCTTGAACATACCATGGATTCCAAGAAAACAAATACGTCTGTCTTGGAAAGGATGAAACCAACTCACTCCTTGGAGGCTAGGATTTTGAAGCTCCGCCTCACTTACTTTGGGCACAAGGCCAGGAGAGATTGATCATGAGAAGGACATCATGATTGGAAGGGTAGATGGACAGCGCAGGAGAGGGAGAAACCTGGATGAGATGGATTGACGCAGTGACTAGGGCGATAAGGGGTTGGTGTGTCAGAATTAGTGAGTCTGGCTCAGGACAGGGAAGGGTTCAGAGCTGCTGTATGTAGGGTCGTTATGCATCACAGGCAACTCAACCGATAACATTCTATGACAGGTTTGGAAGCAGGAGTGGCATCCACTTCCTAAACAATTTGCCTCCAGAAACTCTATGAACTTTGATAAATGTCCATAGTTGTAGAGGGGCTTCAGGCCTTTTGTTCATAAGTTCACTATGAGTCATGCTTGACTCGAAGGCACTCAACAACAATATAGGAAACAAAACCTTATCTAGCTATTCTAGTCAATGTACTTATATGATGTAAAGATAAACTTAGAACAGTGCTTGTGTGTAGCACCAGGAACTGTCTGTATTTCAAATAAAATTGCTACATTCAAATAAATAGTGGGTTAAGTGTTAGGCTACTATCTGAAAGGTCAATTGTTCAAACTCACCAAATGCTCCCTGGGAAAAAAAGAACCCAGACTGCTCTATAAAGATATACAGTTTCAAGAACACTACTGGAAAATTATACTCTGTCCTATCATTCAACTCTCACCAGCAGGAAATTCATCACTGTGAGTCAGAATCAACTCAATGGCATTGGGTTTGGTAGCAGTTAACATCTACCACATAACAACAACAAAATCTCAGTGATGTACAGCAAACCCCCCCCCCCACATTTATTTAGCTCATGAGTCTGTAAGTTGACTGAGTGTAGTTTGATCTAAACTGAGCTCTCTAATGTACTTCTGGGTTGGCTGGGTTGGGAATGGCTGAGCCAACTGGTTTGTAGCAGCTGGGATAGCTATCGAGGCTCTATTCCACTTGTTTCTCATCTTCTTCCAGGGACCAATGACTATACCATTCATGCTTTTCCCATGATGAGAGAGGTATAAGGAGGCAATTCCCATCATAGAAGCATTTCCCAGCCTTTGATTGCATCCTTTGCTGCTTATATTGCATTAGATAAAAAGAATCCCATAACCAAATCTCAGAATCTCATCACCAGTTTTCCAATCAGGACAAAACCACCTTTTTCAGAGCTGCAAAGGAACATGGCAAAGAGCTTGGATGTATGCAGAGGTGAAGAATTAGCTCTATTAATTCTACCTACAAGTAATCATAAACTCAGTTGATGATGCTTGAATATGGTATGAAGCAGAGTCCTGATTTAACAGGTCATTTGAATAGTTATTCATGTTGGTAGCCATCAAGATAATTTCCGGGGGGAGGGGGGAGGGGTTTGTGTGGGGAGAAGGGCACAACAATGAATGAATGGAATCCCAAAATCTCTGTAGATGTTCATTGAAATGAAAAATAAACAACCTAAATTAAAAAAAAAGATAATTTCAATACCTAGCGGCCAGATGTGATAGGACAGAACCGCACTATAATAGGGTTTTCAACAACCTGTGTTATTGAGATGACACAACCTTAGTTGCTGAAAGTGAAGAGCACTTGAAGAGCTTGCTGTACAAGATCAAGGGCTACAGATTTCTATATGAAATCTATCTCAACATCACAAAGACAAAAATCCTTACCACTGGACCAATTGACAACATCATTGTAGATGAAGAAAGGATTAAAGTTGTCAATGATATTATCTTGCTTGGATACACAATCAACACCTTGAGACCAAAAGTCAGGAGATCAGTGGGCATATTGCATTGGCAAAGTCTGCTGCCAGGGACCTCTACAAAGAACTGAAAAGCAATGATGTTCATCTGAAGACTAAAGTGTGTCTGATTCAGGCCATGGTCTTTTCAATCACTTGCTATGCACCTGAGAGCCAGACAACAAATACGGATGATAGAAAATAATTGATGTCTTTGAGTTGTGGTGTTGGAGAAGAGTACAGACTATTCCATGAACTGTCAAAAGAACAGATATGTCCTGGAGAAGGTGTGGCTAGGGTGCTCCTTAGAGACAAAGGTGGTAACGTTTCGTCTCACATACTTTGAGCATGTTGCTAGGAGAAGCTATTCCTTGGAGAGAGATATCACGCTTGGAGAAGTGGAGGGTCAGCAAAAGAAAGGAAGACCCTCAACCAAATAGAAAGACACAGTGCATTGCAGCAATCAGTGCAAGTATATCAGTGTTGATGAGGATGGCAGAAGTTAGGACAGGGTTCAAAGTCTATTGTTCATAGGGTCACTGTAAGTCATATGCAACCCAGTGGCACCTAACAACAAAATAGGGTTTTCTAGGCTGTAATCATTACAGGTGTAGATTAGCAAGTCTTCTCTTCCTGAGAGCTGCTAGATAGATTTGAGTCACTAACTTTTCTACTGTACATCTGTCAATTTGTCACACTATCATAGCTTGCATGTTTCTGTGATGTTAGTAGCTATGCTACAAGCATTTCAAATATCAAAAGGACTGACCATGGTGGACTGGTTTCAGTAGAGCATTCAGACTGAGACAAAAGAACAGAACTGGCTATCGACTTCTGAAGTAACGTTGTTGTTGTGTGCTGTGGAATCAGAACCAACTCACAGCTCATCCCCTCTGGTATGTTTGCAGGGGCTTGAAATCACACCAGAGGAGACTATTCACCTTGCTTCCACAAAACAGGTGGCGGGGGGAGGGGGGGAAGGTCCAAGCATGTCTTAGTGTTGGCAGAGCAACTTATTACAACTAGGGCCACCAGAACTCCCTCATAATGGGCCGTCAAAACCCCTATGAACAGCAGCAGAATATAGTCTGATACAGAGTCAGGTGATGAGCTTCTCAGGTTGGAAGGCACTCAGAATACAACAGAGGGCACCTTCTCAAAGCAAAGTCTATCTTAATGCAGCAAAAGAGAAGGGAAAATGTCAATGAGATGGCTTGGCACAGTGACTACAACCCTGGCCTTACGCAGAGATAGTTGAGGATGACACAAGATTGGGCAAGGTTTTGATCCAGTGTATGTAATCCTTGACTCCATGGCACCTAATAGCAACAAGAACCTTTCAATGAGCAGCCAAGCACAGTAACTTCTGTGGGAGCAGGGCTGCTTTTCCTACACGGCTAGAGAAAGAGTGTACCTACCTCCACCTCCCCCAACACCAACATCACTCAGTCAAAATTTCCCTTTCTGCCAAGAGATTCAACACCAGGCCACTTGAATCTGTTAGTTAATTGATTAGTTTGGCTTTTTTTTTATATCATCCCGGTCATGTTCTTTGAAATCCCTGCTAATTTGCTCCTTTGCATGTCTCAGTCTAGCAGTCCTCAAAATACAAAGAGAAATTAACAGTTCTGAAAGCCAAGTGATTTTCTCAAGGGACAGACAGGTCAGAGCCACCCAGACTGATCCTCTAAAATTCTAGGGCTATGCTAACCACAGCTAGGTCTTTACTTTTCAGTGTATCTAAAGAAATTTTTGGAATCACAGAAGCCAAGAAAGCTTAAGATACAAACTGTCAGATCATGGGTTGGACAATGGAAGATATTTTCTGAAGGGACTTGGCAGATGAGAAGGGCTATCCTGGTGGAGGGTGGAGCTGGGAAGTAAGTGAGTCAAGGCACTGGGCTAAGGGTGGGGTCAACACTTTAACTAATGCTTACCCCCACAATAAGGGATTTATCTTTAACTGCTCCAC